>NC_060918.1:6288867-6588867 GCF_021234035.1 Daphnia pulicaria | reverse complement strand
CGGGCGGCAACCAGCGAATTACAGGCTGATTTTATTAAAGATCTACATATGTAGTATCAAAAGACTTTTTCTTTTCTTTTTTTTCTCTATTCTTTTTGCTATTATGGAGTTCATATACAGATGCACTCAGTGCCTAGCCTAGCAAGTATTGGGTGGCATAGTTAGCCGATAGAATCTTGACATCCCAACAAGTGAAACACAGCAATTACACGCCACACGCAGACGTCCCGGGAGATTAGGTTGCTTATCACCCAATAGAGGAAACTGGGTAGGGCGGTGGTGGTGGTGGTGGTGTTTCCTATGCGTCTTATTTTCAGTCTCTTCTGTGTCTCCACGGTGATTTAAATCAAAAAAAGGCTAAGAAAGATTCCGATAGAAAATCCCGGCATTGGAATAGAACCGAGAACAAAGTTGTAATTCAACGTCTCTTATTTCTCTCTACGCGACTGCTGGTTCTCTTTCTCTCTTCCCCCTCTCCTTCGCTTCGTTTCTTCCTCCCTTGACAGTTGAAATCCCGAAAATAGGAAAGACAAACTTCTCCTCGGTGTCCTATTATATGGTTCTTTGTTGCGAATAAGTCTTCGCCAACTATATAGGGTTTTCCGCCGCAGTCGCCAGTTTGACTATTCCAAACAGCGGATTGTTTCTCTTCGGCCTTTTTTTTTCTTTCTCTCTTTCATGGTAAATTACTCCGGCCAAGCGATTCCATGTAATATAGTTCTTTACACACGAAAGAAGGTAGCTATACAATAATTACGGTACCGAGGTTCCGTATAGAGACGCTCACGAAATCTATATAACCAAATCATCTTCACATGGTTGAATCGGCTTATCGACTTATTCTCTCTCTTTCTTCTGTATTTAGTCCCAGACTACTTTGAATGTGTACACAGCGACGAGAGACAAGCCTCAAAATAGCGGAGCAGAGAAATCAATGTCGCGCTTACAGAAAAGATGCCATAGTCTATGTACTGTGGATAGCGTTCATCTGTAATCGGATATAGTGGTTGGCATAACACGTGTAGTAATGGAGGACCCTTTCTCGACCTTAACCTGCCATGTGCATACCAGGTGTATTTTTGGACTTTTTCGTTGATAAAAGACGATGTAGTTTGTCTGACATGAGAGATTCTGTCGAGATAGTTGCGCGTTAGGGTGTTCCGCTTAGAAGGAAACCCGTGAAATAAAAAAAGAAAAACCGGCACGGGTTTATTAGCGCTGATTCGATTGCCCGTTTCTTTTGTATGCCACCGCCGCCTACTTTATAAGTCGGTCCTCTCAGGTTGGGGGAGGACCTCTGAAGCTCCAAGAACCGTATTGGAATATTCATGGCGTCTTGCATCATATTCATCTCGAGGTTCCTCATGCACAGGCCAATTTCCTCCATCTCAACATCTGAGCCTTCACTCCTTTCCCCCCGTTTTTGACATGGCGAAGCTATAGAGAAGAAGAAAAGAAGAAGAAATAAAAGACCCCTTTCACTTCTACTTTGCTAATCAGATAGGATATGTCTTGACTTTTGCCCGAGCAACTTGAAAAGTAGTTTATACCTCCTTTAACGCATTGGTGGGGGGCTGGCCTTGCACGTTGCGTAAGTGAATGAGACAATCAAAGTCACGTTTCTTGTAGACTCTGCTTCTAATCGTTCGTTTTGTTGTTGTATACCAGCGAAGAAGATCAAACGGTATTTTTGTATTTAAAGACAAATGATGCAATTATCTACAAGCATTTGTTTATGGCCGGGGAGAGCGCTAGCCCGAAAGAAGGTCGAGTACAGTAGGATGTACACGCGATCAAGACCGACAAAACTTGTTGTTTTCAATTCCGCCTGTATTGAAGTGTGAAATCGAAATGCCATCAGCCTCCCTTCAGAGACTTGAGAGACCCCCCCCCCCTCCATACGGCCCGCCAACTTTGAATAGCAGCCAATGACATTTTCGGATTTCAGCCCCGTTAGTCTCGATGAGCTCTCGAGAGCAGCTCGCCTATAGGATTTGTCGGCCCCACCAGAGAGTCGTGACAAATGTGATCCAGTCTAAATGCAAGTAGGAAAAACAAAAAACAAAAAAATACTGAAAGAAGCTTTGAACAGACAGACGTCGCACATAAATATATTAAGTCTCTTGTCTGAATTTCTGCCTTATCGCATAGAAACCAGTTTGAAATGCAGATATTGTGCGACGTCTAACAAGTCAACCAGATGGGATTCGTCGCCAATCAAGTTTAAATCCGAATGAAATGTTTTAATTGGAATAATTCAAACCCGTCGGTTTTAAAGTAGACTGAGTAGAAGTAGAAGTGAGCCTGTTTGAAATTTTTGGCGGGATTGAGCTTTTGAATCAAACTGAGGATAACTAATAGGTAATTGCATAACTTTCCATCCGAGCGGAGTGGTGGTGGTGGCGAGAGAGTGGCGACGTGTGTCTTTTTTCATTTGATTGACTTTTGATTATCACGATAATTATATTTGTATGTGTTTGTGTGTGTGGTTTTTCCTTTGATTTGGCGACCGTGCCGAAAGGGCGCGCCGTGACGTGAAATCCAGATCGGGCGCTGTGAGACTGATGAGACAAGAGAGAAACGGGAGAGTGCACGGACGAAGGAGTGGGCGGGACACGGGAAAACTCGTGACTCTGGGCCGAGAGAGCCACAGCAATTAGTGGATGAAAATTGGCCGCCAGAGGGGCGATGGGGATTATTCGGACCCGGAGTGCAGCTGAGGAATTTTCTCTCTCTGATTCAATTGCAACAGCCAAGCGGAAAACGACCGGGACAAAAAGAAAGAGAAAAAATGGGAGATAAGAGAGAGAGAGAGAGAGAGAGAGAGAGAAAAGGAGAAAGTCAAGACAGAGACTGAACGTGTCACTATATAGAAGAAAAAAAGGAGAAGAAATGAACCGAGAGCGAGGATGCACAATAATCGGTTTGCTACAATGGAAAGAGGAGAGAGAGAGAGAACGGGAGTTTATCCAGCACGTCAAAAGCGAGTGCTGTCTGTGTGAGTCTGGCCCGGCTTCCCAGCCAGTCGAGAGTCTATCCCCTAGCCGCAAACCGTTGACCTTTTGCCGACCCCAATCTTTTCTTCATTTTCCAATGCGTTTTTCTTTTTTCTTTCTTTCTATCGCAATAGCCATTTCAAAACGAAGCGATCTCTCTTCTTTTTGGAAAAATAAAACTCGCTTCGAAAGCGGGCCCACGATTATTGACTTTGCATACGTAATAGAATGTAGATTGCGTCAACTCTACGATGATGATGATGGTGGTGAAAAAGGATGCCACACAGCACACACACACAAAAAGCCCCACGCAAACAACCGGATCATCAATGAAAAAGATCAGACTTTATCGTGTTTTTTTTTCCAAAAGGCCTTTGCGCAGCAGCACAAAAGAAGTAATCGTCGGTAAACTAATGTCCCTGCCGCCCATCAACCCGACGCAAATAAGGTAACTAATAAAGTGAAAACGACCGATAGATTGATTGATCGGAAATGCGGGGATAAAGAAAACTGAAGTCGCCATTTAGGAGGAGCCGCTTTTTTGGGGGGTCTTTTTGATTGTGATATTCGGGAAATCAACAAAGGGAAATGATGTAGAAGCCATCGAACCACATCTCGCAAGCCGCTCGACATCCTCACTCTCTCTCTCGCTCGCTCGCTAGCTCGCTAGCTGAGGGGATATGCCTTTAAACAATGGCGAGAGATCGAAGAGCGATGGGTTCATCTATGGCTGCGAAGCGAACACAAACAAGACAAAACGGAAGAAAAACGTCAAGGAGCAAGTCGACCGAGCCAGCGGCCTCTATATACAAGTATAGATGGCTTGGTGCTCTTATTCCAACACTAGAAAAAAACAAACCGAATCAGAAAAGTTACATCCAGCAAGAGCCGGTGGTACCCCATCCGCTCCACGTCTTGCGCAAGAGGGCGGAACCAGGAACCCTTCAACCCTCACCAGCTTCTTCTTCTTTTTTTTTTTGCTTCCACCACTCGGAAGTTGATCGTAAAACTTCGGCATGTGTCGAAAAACCCGAGAGCCACTAGCCCGACGCGCGCTACTTTTACGTACTAAACTATATATACGTATATGGTGTTTTTCTTGTTTCTCTGGTAGTCTCGAAACACTTTGTGTATAGGAATGGGGTGACTGGAACCTCTCCCTTTTTGCTATCGACAAGACGATTTGTTTTTCTGCTTTTTTTATTCGAAAGCTTCAGCCGCTGTGTATGGCTTTAAGTCTTGCAAGAGACAGGAAGAAGGATAAAGCGAAAGAGGAAGAATAAGAGATGGGAATAATGGCCAACATTCGATATCGATGTTTTTAACTTGGATGGTGGTGGTAGTAGTAGTAGGGACGTGGGGGGGGGGATGGGATATCTATGCGAATGGATCGGCGATGGATAAAGACAAAAGTGGAGCCAACAGTTGAACTAACGGCGGAAACCTTCTAGAGACGTATGTCCGCTCCATTGCGCCAAGTCTTTGTGAGAAAGCTCGTCGTGTGTCGTGCTGGCTGTGCTTGTGGCTACTGGCTGGCGAAAGGCGGCTCTGGCGATGCCATAAAGTTGGCCGAGTGAGTTTGACTTGAAACTCTAATACAGTCAACGTTGTATAGTAGAAGGCGTTCCGTTATTCTCGTAAATATCTGGATATGGTGTCGCGCAATTTCGCTCATAAATTTCTGACCCACCAGACATCAAATCGTTTTTTACGATTGGTTTGTTGATTGCGATGGTTACACGTCAAAATTGGTTGTGCAAATGAAATTCGAAACCAGTTTTGCAGCTTTTCAACCTTCTCCCATTGCGAAATGGAATGATATTAAGATTAAATCAAACGATACTCGAGTTTCTTTTGCAGTTGCTAAAATTTTCTTTTTACGGGGGGCCACTTATCTGTCACTTATTGAGTGGAAATCAGAAAGTACCAAAGTTTTTTTCGCCTTGCCATTTTTGCACTCGAGTTCCTTTCGCTGCTCCTTCTCTTTTCTCTATTTTTTTTTGTTAATGGTATAATAGTAGTAGTAGTTGCAAATGCGCGCTAGTTTTCCTGGTTTATTCACCTCGTAAGTTTTGATTGATCATACTTAATCAAAGAAAACTACGGTCGCCCACGGTAGACTTTTCTGATGCGGCAACTTTCTCTTTTTTTTTTCATGTCATTTTGATTTGATTTTTGGCATAACACTCGACCCTCTTGAAAGCAAGACTCCCTCCTTTTTTTTATTTCAGTTTTTCTTTCATTACAGCTCAATTTCATTTCTTTGATTGGATAGCGCGTAGTCGTTTGATTTTGACTTATTTTTCTATTACGAACGCGTCAAGAATAGGAGGTTTCCAATTTAACTAATGGAGAGCAACCGATTGATGTTCTGTCCATCGCGCATAACAGTAAATAAATAAATTGAAGAAACTTGTTCCGTAGTTAAATTAACTGATACATTTCGTGTAATTTAGAAAAAGTTGTTTTCAACTTGTTTGTGGGCTTGGCAATTACCCGAACAGAAACCACTATGCAAACAAGCCAAACCCGCCAAACCGCTGTTGTAATACGTAAAATATGGGTCAAAATCTTTGACATTGTGCTGGTAAATAAAACAAGTTCCCTTTCTTGACGTTTTCGCCCCAACAGGACACCCTTCTTTTTCCTTTTTTAAATTTCCAAATCTGAACCGAATGCAAACAAGCGCCAATTAAAGAAAACATTTCGGAACAGTTTCCAAGTACAAATTTCAATTTTTGTAGAATATCGTTCTCAATTGCGACTCATTTCATCACGTTATTTTGCGTAGAGTGTCAAGGCCTTTAAGGAGGAGGGAAATTTATGGTATTGCGTCAATATTTGTTGATTCAATGGTCTGCAGAATACTAAAGGCCCTTTGTTGGACACTGTCTCTGTCCTTCCTTTTCATTTTATTTCACATTTTATTTTCTAAAAAAATATATATATATATGTGGCGTTGAAAAATAGCAGACCGTGACTGGGCATCTTGTTATTTCGACATCGTCATCGTCGCCCACGAGATTAAGGTTATGAAGCGTAAACTATCATCCACCACCTGACGCCATAAAAATTTTTTTTGCGTGACCGCGTGATTTGTTAGCTTTTTGATCGTGTGACGGTATTAGACCACCGCTTTCCCTTCACTTTCACCGTCTCTATTTCACATCCCCTCTGTAAATTCGACATTGATCTTAGTTACATAACGGTGGATAGCGCAAAGTTAAGAAGCCAAGAATCGGTAAACCACAGCCATGACGAAGCAAGATATAAAATCCGCTCAAAGTAAACCGTCTTTCATTTAGAAGATTTGTTTTTTCTCTTCTTGTCATCATCCGACGACATAAAGTCCTATATGGTGATTCAAATAACCATCTACTCTGCACAGGGAAAACCGTTGCAAACCGTTGAGCCAATGTAGTCTTTCGTTTTTTATTTCGTTGTCGGAAAACCTATTGCCTATCTATTTTTTGATGAAAACAAAGCGCGCTAGATAGTAAAAAGGTATGACGTTGGTTGTTGCCAATGTAGTGGTCGTATGTTGCAGGTACTATCATGTGAAATGTGCTGTCAAGTAAGTGTAATAAGACCGACATCGTCAGGGATAGTAAACAAGAGAAAGGAGAATGCGGCCGGATCGTTACGTCTCGCAAATTTACCCTTAGATATTCGGAAATGTTAGAGCAATTTTGGCGGAAAGTGACTTAGTGTGGTTACGGTTTTGAACCAACGAAATTTATGGATAGAACTAAATTAAGAAAACAAAATCTCATATTGTTTGCGCTCGGGTACTGGTTGCGGTTTGGATCGTGGTACGTTCTACATTATTAATACAATACCGTGTAGCCCTGTAGCCCACAATCACCAAAAATAGTAACTAAAGACGTCTTCTCCTATATTAGCAATCTCTACTCCTAAATTGCACCCATTTTTCACATTCTCATCGCGACTGCAGCAGCAAATCTTTTTCGTTTGAACGGACACTCGTCGACATCTAGCGAGAAAATACGGAACTTTGTGCTTTTTTTCAATTTCGAAAATAAAGTGGAGGACAAATCCATTTGGATGGACTCGCGATTACAATTTATGCTAGCAATGTAGAAATAAAAAAGCCGCGGTCTCATGATTATAACTGGACACAGTAATAAAAAATAAAAGCGCCGAAAGCTTTCCGCTGCGTTAATCATCGACATACATGGCGTATTCTGATTGAAGGCGAAGTAGGGCGTTCGCGTATCTCGCTAACGAACCTAATCAAGTACTTTCAGTCGTGTGTAAAACGACCGCTAGCCTTTGCTGCATCCATATAAAGCTGAAATAACTCACTTTCGGCCTATCGCGATTATGGAGAGAGAACGACGTGATTGGCGGTTGAAAGGGAAAGACACGAATTAACGAGCGTAAGGGCCGAAAAGATTTCCCCTTTTTTGGGAAACATTTTAAGTTTTTTGGGACGTGCTCATTTGCGATCCTTTTTTTATCCCTTTCACTTCCGGCAGTGATGAATTTTGCCTCTTGTGCTCGCACTTGTAACTCACAGCCATCATGCGGTTTGGTTCATTCCAATAACGTCACGATCGGACGACCGAAAGAACAATCGATTGATCCCGAAAGGAAAGTCGTGCAGATAAAACGCTCTGTTGTATCCTGTTAACTGGGAGAAACTAAATAATAATTGCCCTGTGAATGGGAATTGTTGCCGCAAATATGCCCTATAGCTGGAAAGTTTACATTGTATAATGGGCAATATTTTTGCGAACTAGTTCACTTCATAACGGTTCGGTACTGCATTGAGAATCAAGTCCAGTCTCGAAGCTCTAGCGATTTCTCCTGTCATACGATTGAATGGTGTAAGCTTAACAGGAAATCAATCAACCTGAAGGAGAGAGCTGGGATGATAGAGAGGACCCGATGTATTTTCATACGTATGGGGGTCTTAAAAAAAACTGTCATCTCGTCCGATTTTTATCTATGTCATCTAGCCTGTCGACTAGCTCATGGAAATTGGCACTTTTTTTTCCTGCGATGAAGCATCGTTCCACTTCAATGTTTCGGCAGGGCAAACTAGCAGTGATTTTTTATTGTCTCCCCTTACCCTCGGAAAGCGATAGAAAAGATGAGCGATAAAACCAGGACAAAATATAAATAAATGCATACACAAAAAAAATACAAGAAAACGCCGAATAACAAGTTTCGTACATATTAATATACGGTCAATATAAAATGCCATAGACGCGCGGGTGCTGCACGTTTCATTTACATTTTTGCTGGCTCGGTCGTTTTCGGGGTGATGGTCTAGTGGTTGATGTAATGGTAATCAGATTATCTCGTGTTTTCTTGGAGGTGAGCCTAAACCTTGTAAAGGAGTCAAGTAGACCGATCGGAGCCTTCATTTTCCATTCTTTTTTTCTTTCTCGCCCTACATGTATGTGTATATACCGGCACTGTCATCCTCTATTGACTTTCTTCGCCCCCCCATCTTTTGTATTTGTTTACCATTACACCCCAGCGAGTAGTATTTGGCTAGCCGCCAAAGGAGAAGAGAAAAAAAAACTAAACTTCTTTTTGCGTCTTTTTTTTGTTCCCTTCCGCCCCAACGAGCCACTGCTATACCTCACAATCAATTGTCACGGAATCACAACAACCAGCCGTCACTGAGTTTTTGTCCTTTTTTTTTATTGCGCACGTCACTGAAACCAAGACACATTACTATAATTTATTTCTGAAGCTCTTTCTGGGTGTGGTGTAGTGCAAGGAAGGTGTGGCCATGCGTGGGTTATGTAATCTAATTCCATTCGAAGTGCGCTTGATGTTTCTCATTGTATGCAAATGAATTCCACCTTTGGATTTATTGACGCATATTCATCACATTCAAGGAATCTGACTTTGGCTACTTTTAATTTCACGCACTGATTCCCCCCGGGAAATTTAAAAATAATTTTAGCCCGAAAAATAGATTGGGCAACTTGAACGAGATCATTTGTGAGAGTTCTGCGACTCCTAGGCGAGACATGAAAGAACGGCCGTAGAAAATGAACCGAATGAAAGGCTGCGGAAAATAAAGAAGCAACAAAACCGAAAATGTTACGTAATCTCACAGTTTGAATTTTACTTCCTGTTCAAATTCAGCTCTACATAGAGTATATATGGACATACTATATGGGCGTGCGCATATAGTTTCAAACTTGAAGAAGATAGTCCATAAAAGGAGCCGAGCCCATAGAGTCTCACACAAAGTGACGGAGTTTCAATCCACTTTGTGGATCCCCCCGTACCGACTTTGAAATGACGATGGAACGAGATGACACGAGTCTCTGGGCCGTCTTAATAAGTCAATTAACTTTCCATAAAGTCATGAGTTGCAAAATCGTTCACGCGCAGACCGGGTCGTGATTAGCCTATGGCACTTTCGATTACCGACGAGTGACGAAACTGTCAACGGGAAAAAGAAAAAAAAAAAGTCTTTTGGGTGGGAGGACTTTCTCATTTTCGGCTGCTACTACATTTTTCTTTAGATTTTCAACCATTGGACGGGAGCCAATCGTTGAAAACTGAAAACTCAAAATCATAAATTCTTATAGGTCATTTCCATGTTAAACTGAGTTTGGTGCATAACTTCGCTAATAAAGCCAAGGCAGCCGGATAGATGCGTATAAAACTGGGAAATGGGTTTTTCTACCAAATGTGGCCATCCATCCTCTTGCTGGATGGATGTGGCCCAGCCGTCTAGAACCGTGAAGACGGATGAACAGATGGACATTGACCGAACCTTTAAAATCACGGATGTTGTAAGTTTCCTGTCTTACTTTATCCTCAATGAACTCGCAACTCATTCCTTTGTCTTTTCTTTCTCCCGACTAATTCCGTCAATCAGAAAAGCCTCACATTAGAGGAATCTACTTTCAACATTTCCTTCCTCGCCATTTTTTCAAAAGCAGCAAATAGGAAAAAGCCCACCTATAGTTCAATACAAGACCGTCTTCCTAAACGTTTACGTGACTTGAATCGCTCAATCAATCGGCAGCAGAAATGAACATCCGGCTGCCATCGGGGGGCGTATGTAGCCGCATCGACATTCAAAAGCTTGTTGTTGGCTTAGCTGTCCGTTCCGTAGAGATAGACAGAGAGGAATAGAGAAAAAGAAACAGATACAAACCAATGGTTAATAACGACAGTCATTGGCTCGGGACGAATGGGGTAGATGATGAAGATTTATGGTTACGAAACATGTTCACTTTTGTACGACCTCTCATACGCTCATGCGCCAACAGGCCTCTGGTTCTCAATCAGAAGAACACCATACAGCCGGACGGTAACGCGCTCGGGGTGGAAATCCTCGACTGGGCCAGTTGCACGTGACTGTTGATCCTGTGTGGAGGTGACTTCCTTCGTCTGTGATCCACATTCTTTCACACACAGGACCAAACAGACAGAAATACACGATTGGTAAACAAACAAACTTGAGCGCAAAAGAAAAAAACAAAAATAACGGAGGAGAAAAATTGATAACGAGAAAATAGAAAAACAAAAACTGCGCTAAACTTTCCCGTGTGATTTCCCAGCGCCTTGGATGGTTCAATGTTGAGAGAAAAATGCCGGAAGAGCGCTATTACAATCCGCTCGACTGCCGGACAAGATCCGCAGCCATCACTGCCTTCGTCGTCGTTTATCTTCTGTTCGCCACCGTCCAGCCTTCTGGTGGATTGCCCCCAGTCATCAAAATCGGCAAGTTTTATTGCTTTCGACCACTTGTGTGCCGAAAGCAGAAGAACTGAACAAGCAATTTTTTAATTAATGTTGTGTGTCGTATAACGAGAGTAATAGGGGGCCTGATTCAAGAAAAACAATAATCCCCCTTAATTGCAGGGCTATTACTGTTGATTCCAATAGCAAAGATTTAAAAGAAAATGGTTGTTATTATGTCCATTCGTCACCCTGTTTGACCATGCATAATGCTGGCTACAGACCAAATCAACTGCGTTCCCTATGCACCGATCTGCATTCGTCGATTAATTCAATCGAATAACGAACCAAGGGCACAGCGAATGCGACGTTTTTCATTTGCGACCTATCCATCGAAAAAGAAGTTGTCGTTGGAGTGATGTCCGCTCCTCATCCATCTTTTTTTTTTCTTCTGGATAGTTGATTTTCTTTGTTTTCTCTCTTTCTCTGTCAAGAGTTTTCTGGTCGATCGGAATGTTTTGTTAGAAAAGCTTTTTTTTTTTTTGGTTCGCCCCATCCAATCTCCATCCGTTCTATTCAATATGTCCCGACAGGAATCAACTCAACGTCGCATCCTCTGGCTCAATGTCAATATGCGATATATATCTGCGAGGATGATTCGCCTTCGTAAGATTCTCAGACATCATGTCGATATGAGCGTCAAACCTCCATCAGTAAGTTCCCAATAGTGAACAGGGTGTACAAGGAAACAAAGTAAGATGGAAAAAATAAGGTATTGAACGAAAATCCTTCTTGATTATCGTGAGGAAATTGGGCATCGAGCAAGTCACGTCTGCCTGCGATTTGAAGGCCATAAATCATCCACAGAATTGAGAATTCACCATCGTAAAAATAATTTTTAAAAAATGCGTTGAGCTCAGGAAGCTTTTGCTTTATCTCTCTTAAAGTTTCCGCTTCCAAGACTTTACGGGACCCATGTGTCAGGCTAATATTATTTGCGAAACTGTTCAATATAATAACTGAAGCAGCTGTAAATATCTGTAATCAAATTTGGAAAACTTATCGATAGAGCAGTTGGTTTTCAAAGAAGCACTTCCTTCAGCTCGTTACTTATTTTTAGCTGTGGGAAATATATGCTCTTTAGAGAACTGAGAAAAAAAGAATGAAAAAACTAATTAATCCAAGCGGTGGTAAGAATAGAAGAGAAAATCGACCAAAGCGATGCAAATCTAGTTATACTTTGCCAATATTGCAATATCTAATTTTATCCTATAATTCGGTTTTATTCGATTTATTTTAATTTATTTGATTTATTTTCTTACCCAATCATTTTATTGAATATATATATTTTATGGTATGTTTTTTCTTAATTTTGTAAACCGGTGTGAATTATTTTTGTGTAAAAAGTTGGCAGAGGCAGACACAGACATAGCTTTCTTTCTTGTCAGATTCAGGCTGAGGCCACCCTAGCATAATTAGAAGAAAATTTAGAAGAAAATAAAGGCATCATTCAGGCATAGTTTTCTTGTTCAACATCAACATCATCCATGATGTGAAGAAATCACTTATGGTTCTCGTTGGTGAAGCAACTTAAACACTAAGAATTATTTGTTTTTTCAATACGTTGAGTTTGAGGACTAGGAATTTATCTATTTAGTTTTTTAGTTAGTTTGAAAACTAGATAAAACTGAATAACAGACCAAGTGGCAAGTACTATATAGTTTATTATCTAGTTTGAAGCAAAACAAAATTCAATAATCATTTCATTTTATTACGTTTTTCGAAAAACAAAATGATTTAAATTTAATTTAGTCATGTATGAAATTTTTAAACTAACTTTCAACGCTACAAAACATCATCATACGTTGATGGTGACCAAACCATCTAATTGGAAGTAGCCGTCAAGTTCCAAGAATTAATCGAGCTCGCGTGCTTTCTAAATAAGAGCCAGACAACAGCAATAACAATGGGGAACAAAGTCAAATGTATCATTAATTTAATATGAGCCGCTTTACAAGCCGTCTTGAAATCTAATGGGAGGTCGGACTAAAAATAGAGCGAAATAGAGGCTCAACAATGCGGCATGAATGGGCTTGAGCTAGTTACAGTAGTTAATATGTGGGTGAGCACGTTCCAAAAGGCTAGAGCATCTCTCCGAGACAAAGCCGACTCCTTATTTTGATTGGGCAGCCACCGCGAGGAAGACGGCCATCATTTGGACGTGAGCTCTCCTTTATTTTCTGGTCTTTTGCCGTCTTCCCTCTTCCTTGTCAGACTCCAAGGCATATATTCTTATAGTATAGTCTTCCACCTTGTGGGGGCTGCAATCACCCTCCAACTCTTATCGCGATGACTGAACGGTCGTCGGATCAACACGTCCCATTCTCGACATCAGAACAAACGCCTGCGTCTTTAGTTATGTCCTGGTCGCCATTCTTTCCTATCTACACTTTCAAGCCTAAACCGTTTATAGTGCCCTCTTCTATTCTCGATTTCCTCCTCGGCTATTGTCAATCCTGTCTGCCGCTCTTTCTTCCCCATTTTCCTTTTCAATCTCTTTCAATTTCCCATTTGTCCGGCGATCGATCAACA
The DNA here is from genome assembly GCF_021234035.1 of Daphnia pulicaria. Taxonomy (NCBI): domain Eukaryota; kingdom Metazoa; phylum Arthropoda; class Branchiopoda; order Diplostraca; family Daphniidae; genus Daphnia; species Daphnia pulicaria. The sequence continues at coordinate 6,575,596 of NC_060918.1, read as the reverse complement.
AGCAATCAATCGTCCATGATTCGAGGTATTTATGCTCAGTAGCCTACGAACCTACCATCGCGTGTAGGCGAAAAAAGATATGGAATTGAAGAGCAATAATTAGGATATCATTCAGTTCCAGCATCGATTTTTTTTTTTTTTTTCTAAACCTAGACATTCTATCGACTTTTATGTCTAGCTCTTTTATTTTTTCCCCGTCTCCAAGATTCATTTCTTGTTTTTCCATCCGAACGGTCAGTGATATAACTCGCAAAAGATGGCAGGCAAAACTTAAATCCACTGCGCTTACGTCACTGTCATACTCCAAGTACGGTCCTTACTTTCGAGATATATGTCTAGTAATATAGCCAGAAAACCTATTTGCGATAAAACTAGCTTGTCAGTTTTTATGAGTTGCAAACTGTACAGCATCAGGAAACTAAAGTTCGTGTCGTAAAGAAACGAGAAGAAATAATCCGGTGATATGTTGCTGTTCCAACGGACATATCGGGCGTGTTATCGTCTACCCAAGAAGTTCAAGTTTTTCTTTTTACAAAATCGCGGAAGACGCGGTGGGGTGTAAACGGGGTGCTATATTGATTTACTCGTTGTATGCTATATATACTGTGTAGTGTGTATATCTCAAGTGATTCCCTCACGGACACTGCTGACACCCCAATCGGTGTGCCTTGTATTTATAGGAGCCATTATGACCGAAGAGCAGCGCGGTAGCCAAACGGAGCAGCTTTTCAAGTACGCCGTAGAGAGAATAAATCGCGATCCGGAGTTGCTACCCAACACGACCCTGATCTACGACATCCACTACGTCGACCGCGAAGATAGCTGGCACGCATCGAAGAAAGGTACAAGTGTGTTGATGCTAAACCTGTCAAGTCAAAGTAGAAGTCTAGTGTGTAAAGTTGAATGGCTTTTACGTCAGCCATTTCATTATGCCTTCAACAAGAACGTTTACTGAATGGCTGTCAGCTACAGCCACGAGAGCTCACGTTGATTTAACGACGGGAATTTTAGAACTCCTGTACGTTCTCCGTAATATTCAACGATTTTTAATCTCCGCCGACTAGTATACGGCGGTGTACGGTCTGGATCCTATAACAAAGACTTATTGAGAGCTGTGTATAGTACAGTATAATCACCAGTCGAGACTGAACTTTTCAAACAAGATCTTGCCGTGCTGTTTCGTCAACTGAGGGCTTCACTGCCCTTCGTGTACACTCCTAGCTTATTGTTCTAACAAGATTTTGAAAAAAAAGTATTATGTGTCGGCTTGGGCCACGTATGGCCTCACTTTTTCATGAGCCAGCAAGAGTATAAAAGAATATTACAGTCTGCTGCCGACAGAGTGTGCCGATCTGTCGTCATCAATGCCGCACTTGACGAGATTCCATCGGTCAGACGGTATGACTCGTATGCACTCGATCGACATGGCAAAATCGACGCATTGACGAAATGTTATTTCAAATAGAGGAATTCAAGGTGAAGCTTTTCTTCTGTTGTTGTTCTCTTCGACATTTGGCTGCTAACAGAAAGAAAATGACAAGGGGAAATACTCCAAGGGAAAACTAGATGTTAACAACCCTAAAGGGCTGGCGGTGAACTCTCGAGTCACTCGGTCTCCCGGATGGTAGCCCATCCACGACCTACTGCTGCTACTTTTCTTTCTTCTTTCTCCTCTTTCCTCTCCTGTCTTCGTATAAGTTCCTAATCGAGAAATGGGTTAGAGCGACAAAAGGAACTGTTAATCACACTGTTCAGGAATGGTCACGATGCTTATTTATCTAAAGCCAAACCGTGCAAATGGAAGAGAAGATGAGGGGGCATTCGATGTTTGTCAAATAGGAAGCCTTTATATGTACCGCGGGGGGAGAGGAATTGGGAATGCTAGCTGCCGCTTAGAAGTCATCCGTCATCTTATCCAGCAGCCGATCGCGTTCGAAGCAATAATCAGCTCCGTCGCACAATCTCCGCGGAATTTCCGGTCTGCTTCTCCCGCCCATCTTCTTTCGGCTTCCCGGTTCCCTTTTTCACATCCTCCACCAGAGGAATTCGCACGTTATATATTCCCAGCACCATAGTTCAGTTCTGCACTTATATATAGAAGTTGTGTGTATGAGTAATTTATATCGCCCAATCCCAGACAATGAGCGTGGGGAGATGGGAGTGTAATGGTGTACGTTCTTTGTCAGCCCATTCTCTCTTTCTTCCGCCTCCATTATTACCGGTCTGCCCAAGAAATTCTTATGTCTTCCCCGTAATATGATTTATCTTTTAGCGGCTTCCATTTTGTCCGCATTGTTGGTGATTGATGACAAACCAATAAAAGCTGAGGCGCGGAAAAATTAATGCCCGACATACAAACACACCTCCATTGAGATGAAAGCCAAATTTCATTAGGCCTTGCTCATAAGCAAGCTTAAAAAATAAAGAGTAATCTTGTTTCGGAAGGTTGACATTTTGGACCCCTCACTATTCATGGACTCAGTTCGTTAATTCTATGCTCAACGATCTATTTCTTCAGAAGTCGACGGATCGCGACCTCAATACAAACGCTGTCTGATTTACTCGGATTTAGAAAGGCCTATAATCAAATTGCAAATTCTGTTAATTGCTGCTTGACGTAGTTATAAAGATATGTACTAAAGACCAAGGCCCGCTGTAGTTCTCTAGACCTAGGTATACAGAAGAAAGAGGTCTCAATTAATGGTCAAAACATTCCCCCCCCCCCTTAGCCTGCTTACAAGTGCAACAAGGAGCGCACGCTATATTCGGTCCGTCGGATCCGTATCTTGGAGCTCACGTCCAGTCAATTTGCGATGCGCTGGAGATTCCTCACCTTGAGGTGAATATAGTCTTTCACCTTTAATCAAATCTACTTGTGTAAATGTATTTTAAAAGAATATTTGTCTAAACGTAATTTTGTTTGCTCGACGTTTCCATTGAAAATTCAAAAGGCCCGCTTAGATATGGACAGCGAATACAAACCCTATTCGATCAACGTGTATCCACCAATAGACATCATCAACAAAGCCTTCATGGACGTTATGTTCTTCCTCAATTGGACCAAAGTTGCCATCATTTATGAAGAAGACCAAGGTACATATAGGTGGATAATCAATTTTCCGCCGTTTGTCATGGGTATTATTGTATAAATTAGCCTGGCGCAATCAATCTTAATATTACCGCAGTCCCTTACGACGCCGACGGTTCGTCTCGATACTTTTGTTGGCACGTTTCGCAATCGATAGCTATTCCTTGGTATAGTGAAATAAAGCCAAGGAGCAATGTATTTCATGTTAGATGCTTCTCCAGCAAATGTAATGCAAATTTCCATGTAAAATGCCGCCATCAAATTTTTATGGGGTCTTTCAAATCGGTTGTTGCATTCATAAAATTGTGATGAGAAGCGAGAAACTATTCTGTGCGAACTTTTAGTGGGGAAAATCTACTTAAAAAAAAACACCAACCCTTTTAGAATCGCAGTAGATCATCCTCCCTCTCTTGGGTAATCGAACGACTAGTAACCCAATCTACATAATATATACAATTTTGCGATGACAAGCGACAATAGAATTGGATTATCGATCCGTTCACGAAAAAAAAAACTGCGTTTGTTACAGTTTCTTGAATATATTTGGGGTTTCTTTCCTGCTCTCAAAACGATCTCGAAAATATGTTTCTCAATCGACCTGTGAGGACTATGAGATTTTGACTTGTCTGTCTTATACTTTTTGCCCCCAACATTGTATAAAGGGTTGGTGATGCTTCAGGATATGATCCGCGCTCCAATGGCCAAGCCCATGGAAATACTCCTTCGTCAGGCGTCTCCCGACACATACAAGGACGTGCTCAAGGAGGTCAAAGCCAAAGAATTCTACAATCTTGTAATCGACACCAGGCCGGAGAACATGAATTTCTTCCTCAAAGGGGTGAGTTCGGTTGCCATAGCTATATATCCAACGATCGTATCTAGCGTCTTATTGTTCGTGTTGGAGATCTTTTCTGGTTTTTCTCAAGTCGGATTGGAGAAAAGAAAAAAATAACTAAACTAAACTAAAACACTGAGAACAAACGAGAGCCGATGCGTTCCTGACGACCGACCCGTAATAAATATTTCGGCATCGATTCTCAATCCTTTAAACCCTCGTCCGGTCATATCCGGAACGTTGAGTCCGGGTGCGAGTGGGCGTTATCGCAATCCATTCATATGTCGTGGACTGGTGGTTGATCGATCAAGGCAATCGATTCTCTTTTCTTTCTTTCGTTCTTTCTTTTTTTTCTGACACCATGACAAAAAAATCGCTTGAGGCCTTGTACAAACGTATTGTTGTTTGATTCGAGCCTATAAAAAAAAATCCCTTCTTTCACAACAGGTTCTTCAGCTTCAGATGAACGATTACAAGTACCACTACTTGTTTACGACTTTTGTAAGTGTTATAATTTTTTTTAACCTCCGCATCTCAAGTGGACGATGATATGAAAATGAATTTGCATCTCAAAAGTCTCTTATCTGTTTGGAATGTGATTGACAGGACGTGGAAATATTCGACTTAGAGGCCTTCAAGTACAACTACGTCAACATAACGGCATTCCGAGCCGTTGACAGCGAATATTTCCGTGTGATGCAGACGCTCAAAGAGATGGAACGGGTTCAAATGCCCGGCTACAATCAATCGGTCATCAATCGAACTCGAATCCTTCAGGTTTCTTTCTAGATAGATCTCATTCTCTACAACACTTCAAATATAAATAATTGACATTACTCTGGACAGATCGAGCCGGCCTTGTTTTACGATTCGGTCCACGTTTTCGCTCATGGACTGCAGGCGCTGGACCGCAGCTCTTCTCTTCGTCTGGCCAACATGTCGTGTGACGATGAAGTTCCATGGAGTGACGGCTCCTCTCTATTTAATTACATCAACGCAGTAAGTTTCCTTGCAGCGATTTAATTCTTTTATGTGTAGTATCTTTAGATCTGCGTTTAGCTTTAACTCAAATGTCACACCAGTTTACCTAAGCCCGGTTTTTTAGTTTACCAAAATTGAAATAGAAATAACAAGCATAACAGTTGAAAAGGAGAATAGACGTGACACCAAACTTACTGATGGATTGTTCGACCAGCAACTTTAGCCAAGTTGTCGCTACTGCGTTGTTCATAATCAAATACGCCCACTAAGTGAACTTTTGTCTAGACTACTAGGAAGCCAGTTGGTATATAATATTGTTCCAACACTATTGACTAAAACTACAGAACGTGATGTGAATCAGTGTAGGCGAAAAGCTGCACACACATCACGCCTCTGCCACAAAAGTAGGACGAAATCAGTCATCGGTACAACCTGCTCTGTAACGCTGAAGGCGATGTTTTATTGACTGCTCCAGCGTCACCACATAACCGAGTTAACTGAAAATTAAAGTTGATACTAATAAATAAATCCCCTTTTCGCAGGTTGAATACAGGGGATTGACCGGTCCGGTGCAGTTCCGCGAGGGCCGCCGCACCAACTTCAAGTTTGATCTTCTAAAACTGAAATCCCACGCCCTCCTCAAAGTTGGCGAATGGACGCCTCGAACCGGAGTCAATCTCACCGACCCAGTGGCTTTCTTCGACGCTGGAACGATGAACGTCACTCTCGTTGTCACCACCAACTTGGTCAGTGGCACGAAATAATCGTTATTCTCTCTGGCATGGCCATCACTTGGATTTCGCTATTCCCGTTATATTATTTCGCAGCGTTTTCTTCCGCTTCACGCGACAGCTGATGAATCGTGTCACCAAAAAGCTCTTCTTTATACCCCCCGTTCAATTATTATGTGTTTTCTCAATGTTGGCATGATTCCTAATGGCATGGCATCGCCGAAACATTTGCTGTGTTTTTCTTCACGGGAAACTGGACACACAGGAGCGGCCGTACGTCATGCTGAACCACGGTAAGAACTACACGGGCAATAACCGGTTCTACGGCTTCTCAATGGAATTGCTGGACGAGATCGCTCGCATTTCCAAGTTCAGTTACATCGTCGACATCAATCCGGATGGGGCCTATGGCGTCAAGAATCCCGTCACCGGCGAATGGAACGGCGTCGTTAAACAACTCATGTCACACGTTAGTTCCGACCCTATAACCGGTTTATTTTCACAGTTACACGTTTAGTTATATAGCTTTGTTAGTACTTGGATTGTCAGAAAAGACACTCGAGTTCAAGAGCCACAACGACGACAACAATTTAAAGGAAAAAACAAGGTAACGAACGACTTTCCGCGTTTCCGGCCATTATGGTTTTTGTAGTGCTTTCTTATCTGCGCTTATTCACGTTAATAATCAGATGATGGAACAGCACACGCCAAAATCTCGCATGCCCCCTTTAATGGTTTCATTAAGCTGCAGCATGAGTAGTCTATGTAGTGGAGTCTGCTTTTGCATGTAGTCGTTAAGTATATTCGGCTGCTGAATATAGTCTTGCTGTGAGAAACTGCTGAATAGAATGCGCATTGCATAAATAGAAAATAAATTCCTTAGCTCATTATGAGACTATCAAACCTGAAACGCCGGTACAATTATCCCTGAAGGCACTTGAGTTTCCTTGTATAGTCTCCACTATACAGACACGTTGCTATACGCGTTCGTTTGTAGGAAGTGCCCTACGTATTGCTTGCATCTGGCTACAATCTGACTGACAATGAACGCTACGAAGGCTTCTGCGTTGAATTGATCAGAGAAATCGCTCACTTGGTGGGATTCAACTACACCATTCGGCTAGCGCCCGAAGCCAAGTACGGCATCTCTGATCCGAAAACGGGAGAATGGAACGGTATTGTGCGGGAACTCATGGATCGGGTAACGCATTTTCCATTTTTCTATTCAATCAATTCCGACTCCTTTGCGGTGCTTTTTTTTTTAGAATGACGAGTCGATGATATGGACGGATAAAAATCCTTTTATTTTACAATTCAAATAAGCGACTAATCACCTTGTTCTTTTGTACAGAAAGCAGACTTGGCGATTGGTAGCATGACGATCAATTATGCGCGAGAGAGCGTCATCGATTTCACGAAGCCTTTCATGAACCTCGGAATCAGCATCATGTTCAAGGTTTGTCCTTTTGACCAGTTTCAATTATTCATTTTTTCTTTCTTTCTGGCACAACAAATGATTGAACGTGGTTGATTTCACTTTTGAAATTTTAAAAGAAGCATATTGGCCGTGAAATTGCGAGCATGTACTGCGCCGTACAGATATCCAAGAAGGATAATGATTGATTTTCTATCCTTTATTATTAACAGGTTCCAACCAAGCCGCCAGCGCGTCTTTTCTCGTTCATGAAGCCGTTGACGTTGGACATTTGGCTCTACGTTTTAGTAGCCTATGCTTTGGTTTCCATCACCATGTTCCTAGTCAGTCGATTCTCACCCTACGAATGGCACAATCCATATCCGTGCGTCGCCGATCCCACTGTCATCCGCAATCAATTCAGTCTGGGCAACAGCTTCTGGTTCACTGTCGGCACGTAAGCACGCTGGGCTGCTTTGCCTAATCTAATACATATGTTGAGTGCAATTAATATTCCGCTGATGGCCTGTCTTGTTATTCATTGTAGGTTGATGCAACAAGGTTCTGATCTCAATCCCAAGGTATACAGGGGCAACGTTATTCGCTTCCGCAATTAGTAGCAGAGCAGCATTAGGTGATGTAGCTTTGATCTTGAAATTTTATTGACCATTGAATCGTGTAGGCGGCTTCAACGAGGATCGTGGGCAGCATCTGGTGGTTTTTCACGCTGATTATCATCTCGTCATACACCGCCAATCTAGCCGCCTTCCTCACCGTCGAGCGGATGGCCTCCCCAATTGAGTCGGCTCAGGATTTGGCCGAGCAAAGGGAGATCTCCTACGGGACCCTCGAGAGCGGATCGACCATGACATTTTTCCGAGTGAGTCATCGCTTGACTATTGCATCATGGAGGACTTGAATTTAAATTCGTTACATTTCATTACAGGATTCGAAAATTGAAACTTATCAAAAGATGTGGCGGTTCATGGAGAACAAAAAGCCGTCGGTGTTCGTCTCAACCTACGACGAAGGCATCCGCAGAGTGCTGGATGGCAACTACGCATTCCTGATGGAATCGACAACGCTCGATTATTTTGTGCATCGAAATTGTAACCTTACCCAGATAGGAGGCTTACTCGACTCGAAATACTACGGCATCGCTACGCCTATCGGTAACATATTAAGAATTACAGTTCCCTACGGCATTATTTTTATTTTTCCCGGCTCGTTTCAGGATCTCCGTGGAGAGATAGGATTTCCTTGGCCATTCTCGAACTTCAAGAGAAGGGCGTCATCTACCAATTGTACAGCAAATGGTGGAAGAATAAAGAAGAGGTCTGCAACAAATTCCCTCAAGGCAAAGAAACCAAGACTACTTTGGGCGTCGACAGCATTGGTATATCTCAAAATATTTGCCTATATTATTCCCGTCGTTTTTCCCTTGAGTGAATACGGCCAATTTTCAATCGTTTGCAGGTGGCGTTTTTGTTGTCCTGCTGTGCGGATTGGCCGTAGCTGTCCTTATCGCCATCATCGAATTCTGTTGGAATTCGAAGAAGAGTGCGGCCTACGAACAAGTGAGTTTCAAATAAAATAATCCCAGGGGGGAAACAAATTGATTTTTCAATCCCGTTTATTAAACATGGAATAGCAATCGCTATGCTCAGAGATGGCCGAGGAGTTTTGTTTTGCCGTCCGCTGTCGAGGATCCGTCCAGCGTCCAGCTTTCAAAAGGAAATGCTCCCAGTGCGTCACTCACTGCTCGTACTTGAGAGAAATGGATTCTCATCACGTGCCGGTTCCCACAAACGGACTTTTAGCCGAAAGTACGTCATTTTGTTCCCACTTAGTTCAGACGTTCATGAAACTTTGAGATTACGATTATCACAATTCTCTTGATGTGTCAGATTTCCGAGAAGATTTCAGCACCGAGTACCAAACCGAAGGACTGTCCAATAATACCGTCGTTTGAAGATATATTTCCGACTATTTGATCTATTTAAGATGATCTCAATTATCGGGTTTGAATAAACTGTTTTCCCTTATTACTGATGTGGCTTTGTTAAAAAAGAAAAAAAAACCTTTTCTCTGAAAAGCGAAACTTAAGAGCCTTAAAAACTTCAACTATCGATTATATCCCATGACGGATGACAACAAAAATAAACATGAATGTAGAATATAAATGAAAGCAATCCATATACCAGCTGCGGCCCTTAGGGTCCTCAATTTCTTTGTGCAATACTAGTAACAATTTGAAAACGAAACAAGCCAATAAGTGATTGAATGTGACAAAGCCTCTTATCTTTCTCTGACGTCCTTGTATGAGTGGCCTTTCTTGATTCCTTTTGTCACTGTAATATAGAACCAGACTTTATCGATTAGTCGGGATTCTTCCTATTGAATTGTAGACTCGGACGTGACCATCTCAGATTTTGTTTCCCATCCCGTTCGTGAGTAAAAGTAATTTTTCAAAAAGCCTGTTTTGCAAAGATTATTCCGCCAGATTAGTCACACTTTTCCCTCTTGGCTTTTTAAATGAGGGTCCTATGAGGGTCTCATTGTGGCGGTGTAATACTTATCTGCGGGTTTCGTGCAAATCGTTACTTTCATCTTGACTCTGGTAAGGGGGCTCAGTGTAACTTGATGAGATGAGCTGTTAGATACTTAAATAATCCTGATCCGTTCAGCGGATGTCAAGCACGAGTGAAAAAATCGCTTTGGCCGCTATTGTCAAAAACTGCTCAAAAGCCTTTTCCCTTTTGAGCATATCAGCATACCTACTTGCTTTTGAGCAGTTTGGATTTAGGGGGGGGGGATTTTAATCGATATCTTAAGTTGGCTAATTAGAAGATAAGTGTCGTCTGCTTTCTTTTTGTTGAAAAGTCGGAAATCTGACGAAGATAACAAATAATAAAATGAAACGATCATCTTTTTGGTACGTGGCTGCACAAAAATTAGCACAAGAAGTTAAATTACAAAATTCATCGTGTCAAGAGTCAATTCTGGACAAGAACTGAGTCCTGCTGAGTCGCGTGTTCATAGAATCGCTTAATGCACATTCCATGATGTTTAGCAGGTAAATAAAAGCAGCAGGCTGATTACAAATAGAATGATTATTGGAGCTTCAATAGAAGAGTTAAACCTGTTCATGTGAAATGTTAGTTCCTGACTAGCATGTGTTATGTATGCCCCCTGTCAATGCATGACAGTTTGTTGGCACTAATATCTGCTAATATGTAATCTTCTCCTTTTTGCAGATTTGAGGCCTGAGCCAGCCATCGTAACAACAGAACTTTTTTGTTCTGGTATTGACCTTTCATCAACAGCAATCTCAGGATCATCACTTGGGTAATGATTTTCGTTACTTTCATTTACTTGTGACTATGTAATCTGCTAGATATTGCATGGTAAACTTAAATTCTCCTGTTTTTTAACAATTAATGTTTGACCACTGTCTCATTTTCAAATTTTTATTTACTTATTGTTGTTTCTGCAAATATGTTTGGTAACCCATTTTTTTATTTGTTTAGATAAACAAATAAAAGTTAGATGGAAAAAGCAACCGATTTTCGACGAATTACGAATTTCTTCTTCCCTTTTCTTTAAATCCCCTCAGTTCTCGTGTACACCTTTGTAAGTGTGACACGAGGATACGGGACGGCCTTTTCCCCGCCTGATGGATTCAACTTTTCTGCGGATGGAGGACCTGGCTGTATTTCCCGGGCTTAAAGGTAGGAAACATTTATCTCTGTCCTTCCTTTTTGACTGTTTGGTGGCGTCGGTTATAAATTGGGAATTACGATTATTCCTGAGTTCGGCGATTATCTGGAACTGTTTTCTCTTGCCGATTTGTTGACTCAGTTAAACCCATGGTTCCATTAAAAAACCAATGGAAGTGGTTGCTCATTTGTAAAACGACTGCAGGTACGATTTTTTTTTGTACCTCACAACTTTGTCTTGTGGGGTAAACAATCCAATTCTAAAATATTTATTATTCTAAACACTTCAAGCAAAGTGCAACGAGAACATTAGCAATGGACAAGAGTTCAACTTTGGTTATTTAGCGTATACCTTTCTTTTCGTTCACGAACGCAGTCGCCAACTTACTTTTACCGCGTGTCGTCTTCTTTATTCTTTTCTTAGCGAGTTGTCCCACTTTGACATATCGACGTTTTGTATTTGTCAAATGAATACAGATCAGGCCTGTTTTTGTTTTTTTGTACCTCACAACTTTGTCTGTGGGTGAACAACCAAATTCAAAAATATTTATACTTTAAACACTTCAAGCAAAGTGCAAACAGTTAATGTTTATGACCAAGGGGGACCTGCCGCCACACCGGCACCTCCTCGTATGGCAATCATCACGCGGTGAAATGTATAATAAACTGCCAGTGGCACGCGATGCGAAAGTAAAACCCATATAGACACAAATTTGGTTTCTCTATACTTAAACTGTTAGCTTGTTGTTTAAGATTTCAGCCTTTTGCGCAGAAGGAAAGTCTGCATAAATATTTTGTTTTGTTTCTTGTTCATCCTATTTTCAAAAAAGATGAGTTTAAATGGAAAGTCTGCTGGCCGTGTGTATACAAGCAGGTTATTGCCGATTTCACGACAGCGAAATTCCATATAGAGCCGAAGGTCCCTCCTTGAATTTAAATCTCCCACCAGGCGACTCATAAAGAAATTGTACAGCTTCACTTTGCTTCACAAGTCTTTTTTTTTTGTTTTTGTTTTTTTATTATTGAACTGCTGCTGGATGGATATTGTGCCAGTGCATATTTTTGTAATATTCTTAGCCAATCGCGATAGTGCGCTTCACTATGCAATCAACTCGCCTGCGTGCACCACTGCTCCCGCTTGAGGACCAGTTTCTTAAATAATCGACTAGGACATGGCGGATGAAAAGAGCACGGTCCAAGTCTTTTGTTCATTTTTGAAATTGATCATTTCTGCCCAAGCGTAAACTTTGCGTTACTCACAGTCAGTTGAACCGAATGGAAAGCCCGACGGTCAAGTCGCACGCGGAAACGGGTACACATCAACTTGCGTAACACACGTTCAAATCAGAGTATATAGCGCTCGGAGCGCTCGTCCGATACTTTTGATGTTTTTTTCTATCCAATTCAAACATTTTGAAAATCAGCCGACTATTTGGACTTAAAAGAAAAGCGACCTGCCAGTGTGAGAAATAATAATAAATTTATTTAAAAAAAGAACGTATCATGTCAAATAACCTGCATGAGCGACACGGAAAGCACAAATGTGGCTTCGAGCCACACGGTAATAGGTGGCCTACAATCGAAAAAGCGATCACGCTATCGATCAGATTGTTCATAGTATTAGATTGTCGACGACGTGCAGAACGCCATTGGTCAAGGTGATGTCTCGAACGGCGATGCAGGCTCCGTTGATTCCTACACAATCCGCGTCGCGGCGCACTGTCAGGACCTGATCGTCGAAGGTGAACAAGCGATCGCCATCAATCAAGCCCGAAGTGAACCATGTGCCGCGAACGACATGGCGCCTCAATATGTCTGAATGGAATTTTTTTTTAATTTTAACAGAAAAAGAAAAAAAAAAAGATTTAAAAATAGAATTAGCGATTCTGGGTCAGAAAAGCAAGGTGAACGAAAGGGGAAAAAAAAGGGGGGGGGGGAACTCACCTGCTACATCAGACGGGCTTGAGCCGACTAGTAAAGCGTCCAGCACTGGGCTATCGACCGGTAGGAAAGCCGTCAAAGATACGGAATCTATTTCGGAAGTAAAAATGAATGTCAAACTTGTATCATTCGTTTGAATCAAGGTTTGAATAGGATTGTCATTACTGTTGGTAAAAGCAGGATTGGAGACACTCTCCAACATCGAAAAAGCTGTTTGTAAAGCCGGCGTCCATTTGACAACCGAGTAGAAATCACCCAGAGGCGGAAGAAGAACGGACTTGACGACGTGAACGACTCCATTAGACGCCAGTTCATCCAGGTCCGATATCTGGCTGCCAGAAGCAGTGTACCACTATTGACGAAATATTCAAAAGAATCGGGACTTATTATATATGTCTTGATTGGAAAAATTAAGAAGCGATTAGGAGACTCTACTCACGCTGGCCCATCCGTCCGTGTAGAAATTGATGTGGATGGGTCGGCTATCGTAGAGCGACGGCAGCTTCTCGTCGTTGATGAGCTGCACCCTGGTTGCATTGGCCTGGACGACGTGGTAGGTGAGGATTTGTCTGAGCAGAACCGGGTCGCTGACAATATGGTCGAAGATCTCCTTTGGCAGCGCCTGCCACGCCTCGTTATCAGGTGCGAACACCGTCCACGGGCCTTTAGAACGAGAATTTGGTCGTTTGTGAACGCGCGGATAGGGAGGGCGACAACACAACGCAAACGGAAAGAAACAACAACAACAACCAAAAAAGAGAAACTTCTCTAACGCTCTCTAACGTCTAACTCGATCACCTTGACGGGTGAGCGTATCCATCAAGCCGCTGCGCTCCAGCAGCGCCAGAAATGTCGACGCTCCCAAACTCTGCAGAGTGGCTATTACATTGTCCTCGGTTTGCCAAGTTAGTTTCACAGCGTGCGCGAAGTTGTCGATGTTGACTAACAGCTCCAGCGGAATGCTGGATATTTATATTCGTTTTTTGGTGTGTTGCGTTGGGTTGGGTCGGTTTTTGTATAGATCCGCCGAGAAAATAAAAAAAAAAAAAGAAAAGAAAAGAATGGTTAGTCGGATGATGGTCCATTATTTTTATACGCCGATTCGGGATTTGGTGTTGACGTCTGTTTTTGCAGTTGAAAGAGAAAAATGCGTAAAAAGATGGTTTTTCTTCCATACTTGGCCTCCGGTGAAGGGTCTGTCTCTTTGGGGAACGGCACGACGACGACATCGAATGCGTTGTGGTCGATTTCGTTGGACGGGTCGTACTGCAAACTGGCCAGGAGATCTTGGTCGGACACTTTTCGAAGGCTAATACTGTGATTGGTTATAACGTTTTCGACTGGCTGCTGCTGCTTCTGCTGGCCTTGGGGGGACGATAACCGTTGTCTCAGAGACGGGCAGAAATCCATCAAGCGAGGACGATCCATCAGGCCGTCGATGATGTGCACGACTCCGTAATCGGTTTCAATGTTGGCTCGCAACACTTCCACCCCGTTGGCTGTTTTTGTTTCGTTTTCATTTGGACCGTAGTGTACCGTGAGGGAATGCACAAAACAAGCGAGAAGATACGACTTGCGTCATCATCAGTCATGCGAATATTACACAATGAGAACACAAAGGCAAACACACATTCGGGGGGAAAGCATCACGACAAAATTGCGGTTTAGGCCATTTTGGTAGCTAAATTTTGGCATTGTTGTTTGAAAGAACAAGGGGAAACCTTTTTCTTCTTTTGTTCCCTATTCACAAATGGATGTGCGTCCCCAGTGAACCATCAGCGTCCACCGCTTTTGCCTTCTTGTCTGAGCTTGTGTTTAGTTTTTCGCATAATTTGATGACGGTTTACTGTGACTGGTGCAGAGAAGGAGCGCTCCGCTAATGCCAACCGTCACCTGCCAAGTCTTCAGTGTCGTCTAAAACTTATTGAAGAGCTCTGCCAAAATTCACCTTGGAGGTTCTTTTTTTTTTTTTTCTTTTTCTTTCTACGAACTGATTAAGGATATAATCACAGCGTGTAAAAAACACACTCGGTTGACACGTAATTCCTCTGCCTTTTTTCTTTTCTTTTTTAGAGCCTGTAGTGGTGTTGGTTTCTTGACTTTTGATGGGAAGGAAAAGAAAAAGAAAAACTTTAAGGAGCGTGGCATGTGCAAGAGGAGGTCGACTGCTCCTTGAATTTTGGACGATTATTTATTTATTTATTTATGTTGAACGGCGTCGACTTTTTCTCGCATTGAATAGACACAAACCTTGGAAGTCAGCCAGAAAATGAAAAAAAAATATGTATATAAACTCTCTTTCACGTCGACTATCTC
Organism: Daphnia pulicaria; assembly: GCF_021234035.1. NCBI lineage: Eukaryota > Metazoa > Arthropoda > Branchiopoda > Diplostraca > Daphniidae > Daphnia > Daphnia pulicaria. The sequence continues at coordinate 6,560,571 of NC_060918.1, read as the reverse complement.
ATCCTACGACTCTAGACGCGATATAGCCGAGGCTACGGGGCGCTATATAACTCTATGCCATATTTCGGTATAGAATAAAAACGAAGTAGCATTTCACGATATTAAAAAAGAGAAAAAAAAAGGTCGGCCGTATGAAGATTGAGCGAAGCTTTTCATGTGTCTACAAAAAAGAAAAAAAAAAAAACACAGGGTCAAAGAAGAAGAAGAAGAAGTCTGTGGGTTTCTTTGGCTAATTCAGTCGATTGTAGCCCATCATCGTTGATGGTACGCATAAGGAGCTCAAATCCCACTTTCCCACGTGCGAAGCTTCGTTTCAAAAGGAGACTATATAAATGTTATTTCGGACTCTATCGATGGATAGAGAAAGCACTCTATCACACAGAGCGATAGAGGCTGGCGTAGGCCATATCGCCGCTGTATAAAGTCAGAGCTAATAATCTTACCTTCTTTGGCGCAGATGAACACGGGTGAGTCCTCTAGTGACATGGCCACGTCTTCCATCCTGTCAGAGAGCGTCACTCGACCGAGGACGGTGTGAGATCTGTTGACATAAAACAATTCCGTCAAACTAATCTCCTCTTTGGAAAAGAGCTGGTCTCTATGCCAACGATAGCCGTTTTAGACACACAAGAAAGCAAGCAACCATGTAGATATAGCTGCGTACGGCCAAAAGCCACGGACTATTAGCTGGCACTTACCGCACGATTTGGCTGACACATTCGGGGTCTTTGAGAGCCACGGCTGATAGCGAAACGCCGAGGCTGTTCAAATAAGCGTCGGACGGTGCGAACATGGTGTAAACTGAGCGCTGGAGATCCAAACGGGCGACGACGGCGGCTGTCACAAATTGATCGTAGGTAATTCTTTTGCTATTCGCCGATCGTCCTTCTCTTTCGTTGTCCTGTCCTTGCTCTTGTTGCTGCTGCTCCTGCCACTGGATGTAGGCGGCCGGAAACGTCTCGGGACTTTTTTCAAATATTTCCAACAAATAAGGATCCGGTGCGGCTGGCGGTTGCGGCCCTTCACCGGGCGGCGGTGGGGCTGGCGCTTTGATGTTGATGCCATGAGTTGAAGGTGGCTGCGGTTCCGACCTCTTATTCAGCTGGAATCCGGACTCTCCCACAGGTGGTCCTTCAGGTTCTTTAAAAAAAAAGAAAGATGGTAATTGAAACGTTAAACCGTGAGCCGTAACGACCGTTCACCGAAAAGCCAAAAGAAAAGAAACGTGTAATTAACGAGAAGATCTTGGGTCTTCCGGACGGAACCACTTTGTCGGTTGTCAGCCTTCGTCCCTTGAGAGAGCCGAGCGCGGACTCAACAACAGAACATTTTTTCGGGCAATTTAACAGCCCATTGCGTTCGGATCGAAATCGCCGTATTATCTGTGATAGTTAACGCTAATAAATCATACGCGCTTTTGGCTGCTCGCGAGTCGACCTCATTAGAACCTTAGACCTTGGATAAGTTATGGTTATGTAGGGTTTCTTTCTTTATTTCTTGTCGTTTTTCTTTTCTTCCCCGAAACGATCATAAATATTGATCGATGGACAAGGCGGCGGCGAAAGAATGTGGCGTCAAATTGTTGTGTCGATTTTTTTTTTTGTCGGCCAGCAATTTTAAACGGCGATGGGCGGCGAGAAAATGAAATAAAAAAACAAAACCAAACGGATTGGGCGCCAGTCGTCTAGTCGCTGTTGTGCTGCTGCTGCTGCGCCCGTGAAATTGACGAATCTATAATCAAGGACGTGTTGAAAAGCGAATACAACTCAAACCCAAGAAAAGAAAAAGAAAAAGAAAAATTACAACATCAACTGTGTAAAGACTTGACGGATGGGACGGAGCCAGCTGGAACGTGATGATCGTCGTCGACGGCGACGTTCTCCAACTCTTTTTGCGCGCTATCTTGATGATTGGGAAAGTTTACGAGAAATTCACGACAATAATCTGTCGAAAGAGAACGAGAGTTGGTGCTGCTGGGTCTGACTTCGTGCCGTTCTCCCATTGCCCACCCTGACATCCTCAACTCTCCTGACGAGCCCGTTATTGCGCATTTATTCAGGCACGGCGCGTGCAAGGGAGTTGGGAATAGTAGTGGGGCCGGGCCCCGCTTTTCCAATGGTGGAATGCCAAAGAGGACATGGGAACGGAGAACCGTACCCAGCAAACAACACAGCACACACACGCTACAAAAACACGTACGACTCGGATTTCGATTGCTTGTTTTTTTCTTGCCTCACGGTGCGGAACCGCGACCGTCCCGCGGGCAAGGTCCTTACTGACGTCACGCGATGACGATCGTCGCCAACTTTCCGACGACAATACAAACCCAAAAATATTATCAGGAAAACCAGAAACCCCAAAACGCACATAGGTATATCTATAAGAAGAACCCATACAAAATTCGAGAAAAAAAACATATACCCAGTATATAATGTACATAGTGTATACGTATTTTACGACTGAAGGTATATTTTTTTTCTTATCGAATCCTGTAGATCTAAAAGGGTAAAAGGCTCAGGTATTTTTTTTTTCGACCGGAGCCTCTGAATAAGACGAAAGCATTTTGGTAAAAAAAATAAAGAAATTTCAATAAATTCTCTCCAGCTGAGTGCTGGCTTCTCAACCTTGGGGGCCTCTGTTGGGCGATCGGTAGGGGAAAGTGTCGTTGATTCCTCATCAATTCCCAATCGAGATAAACGATTATTTCAGGAACTGTTTTGAATGGCTGTATTTGAATTAAAACGCCGTGTGGTTTACCTCCGAGTGTTTGGCGTAGAATTCCTCCGTTGCTCGAATTGCTCAACAAGGTGAAGAGGAAGCAGCCGAGCCAGAAGAACCTCATCTTGTTGCGAGCGTTGGTCAACACAATTTGGTCGCAAAATCGATTTGAAAAATCGAAAAAAAATAAATACGATGGAATGCGGAATTGGTTTTGAACCGTACTGATCCTGGAAACCGACTGGCGATGACTGCGCTGTTCCCCAGTCACAAAAGTCGAGGCTACCCGTTGTCCAGACGAGCCCAGAGGGGGGTAAAAACAAATCAGCACTTGGAAGTCAGGTGCTTGGACAATATCTGCCGATGCTATTGAAAAACGGAGGGGTGGAGCGATCCCCAGGTTGTTGTTGTTGTTGTTTAGTGGTTGGTCTCTGGCCGTTCGCGAGCGCGAGAGAGAGACAGAAAGATGCTGGAAGCCTAAGCCGAGCCACGAAGTGCACTGACGCGATTTGTTTGTTTGCCGCTGGTCAAAAACCTGTTGCTGCTGCTCCTTGGCTGCTGCTGCTGTTGGCGGATGGCGCAAGCAGCAAGAGGGGGAATCAACATCCAAGACACCCGTCATGGTGCAGTTACAGGGCCAACTCGTTGGAATCCTCCCAGGAGATGGTGGAGGAAAAACAAAAATAAAAATAACAACGGACTCTGGCCCAACACGCACAGCACAAACACGGGATCTCTTCCAAGAAATGATTATATGTGTGGTTTGCTGTTGATGTTCATTTATTCAAAAAAACCGCTAGTCCGTGACCTCTCTCACTCTCTCGAATCTTGAACTTGCCTAGCTCCTGCTCCTCGGCTATGTTGGAAAGCAATTACAGGTGGGAAAACGCCGGAGGAAACCGCATGTTAGTCTTACGTAGCACAACCAAAAAAAGTGATTCGGGGCTGTTACATCAGCCAAACAACTTTGAAAGTATAGTAGTCATCCCATCATGTGTTTTCATCATCATTCTTTTGACACACGACTTTGTCCGCGTTCAACGGCGGGAAGAAAAAGGGCCCCACATATCCTTGGCGATGTAATACCTTTTGTGCAAGTTTTTGCGCTTGTTTTTGAAAATTTCCTAAATTTCTAAGAAGAAGATGGTTTCTTTTGTTTAGTTAGCGATTTGAATTTTATTTTTTTCACGGTCGAAACTGACGGCGAAAGTCAAACGCTTTTTTTTTGTTGTAAAGGAATTTCACGCCCGTGTGGGCAGCAGCAGCCGCCTGACAACAACCGTGTTCAAAAATCATGATCTGCCGATTTCAGATTGTTCCTTCTCTCAACAACAACAACCAAACAACGGAGAGATTAGCAAAACAAAAGCCGAAAAAAAAAGTAAAAATGCGAGACGAACATTCCTGACGCTTGTTTTTTTGTTTGTTCCTTTTACTTTTCTATTTTTTTTCCCCTCGTGACGATTCAAAATGACCGTCGGGGCGCGTTTATTCTTGTCGGGAATCGTAGATTCGTGCGTGGATCATTTCTTCCTCCTCGTCGTCCTTTCTTCATCTTCTTTCTTTTCTGACGTTTTGCCTTCGAGTCGCCCATGATTCATAGCTCCTTTTGAGAATCGTGAATGCGAAGGTCGTAAACCTCTAGTGCGCCGTTCCACGACGACGACGACGACGTCCATCACGCGCATATATTACTATCACTGGCTTGTGTTTTTTATTGTATTGTATTTATTCTTTGATCCATACGACGCATTGGCGGATGGATGATGGAGTTGTCTAGCCATCTACTGAGTAGGTGTTGAAGTTGGCCTCGCTACTTATTCTCTTTGGCGGTTTTTTTGCGCACCATTTCTTTTTGCCAATCAACGCCAGACAATCTAAATACGTGTTTGTGATGGACGTCTGGTTGATTCCTGACAGGATGTAAAAAAATAAACCATTTACAGCCGATTGGGAGTCATTTGAAACTTACCCTCGAAAACTGGGAGTGAATCGGTCTGTACTTTCCAAGGCTGCAACAACAGATCCGGTAAATAGTTGTAATTGATTTTTTTGAATAATTTCAAATCTCTTTGTTGCGGGTGATTCGGTAAATATGGGCTAGCGTAGAGCGTAACGTGACTGACAAGTCGATTTCGTTTGAGTACCTGCTTCGAGTATTATCGTTCTTTTGTGTAGGTATTCGTAATAGTAAATTTGACTCAACAATTCTAATTCCCGCTGGCTTAAGTAGCGCGGAACCGACGCAGGCGCTGATGCATTTTTATTTATTTATTTATTTTTTGTTGTTGTTGTATTGTCCAGTTTACGGGTCTGGCGATTGAGGAGCTCGCCATTTGAAGTAGCCTCGAGTAACCTTTAATTATTTCAAATTTAATAACTGATATTTGTGAAAAATACAGCAATTGCTGGTGTAACATCTCACGTGCAAATTAAATTAATTACAAGCTGGATAATAATCGTTCGAGTTTTTACGACGGCGGTGAATTAGAGGGTTTCATTTCTATACCAACAATGCGCAACAATAAAACTGCGGGAATTTTCAATGTGTTGGGTTTTCTGGATTCGTAAGATCGCTCCATTAGTTGTTCTATTCCTGCAGGCCACTCTTAACGCGACTTATAACGGGTTAAATCTAACCTGTTACAAAAACCTACATTTCTAAAACAGGAATTAAATGAGAATTCGATTAATAACAGGTGACCAGTAAGATGCTGTTGTTATCTTTAAACTATGAAAAAGGCATTGAGCCATTGACTGTATCCCATTTGTTTAATGCACTCGGACTTGGTTAATGCCACATAGACATTTATCTCCGGAATTTTAGAGAGTCGATTTCCTAACAGAAGACACCCGAACCTTTTAACTGAAACCCAATATACTTGGACTCGGAATATTTGGGGAGGTAATGTGAGTTGATAAATTAATTTAATAAAATCTCCGAGTAATTTGAACTGGGCACAGGACAGCTTGGGGGGATCAAGCAGGCACGTCACAGTCTGATAAATGGCTGGTGACGACATCGTTCGACTTCACGACATCCTAATCCGCCGGCCCATATAGCTATTTAAAATATCCGCTTGTGGCTCTATTGGCTCTAAAAAAATTTTCCACTTTTCATCCAATTAAAAAGGCATTGAAAACACAAGTATCTGACATTGAAGAGACTTCCGCTTACGTTAACAAGCAATAGTTGGGAGGAAGATATTAGCAGCAGTGAAAGGATGTGACTCAGACTGTGTATCATTTTACTTACTTGTGAAGAGCGCGTGTCAAATGGAATCGGTAATAAAAACAGCCAGTAAAAAGATTTTGCCCAACCCAGTTGAGTGATGAAATTTCCCCTTCAACTTAAAAAAAAAAAAAAAAAAAATATAACACTGTAACTAAATACGACTCGAAAAATAAGGAATACTTTGAAAAAAGTAGTTCTTGGCTCGCCCAATTAAGATTGGCCTATATTTCGTTCAATTTAGGTTTTTTGATAAATGGCCGTCAGTCCAAATAACTGCGCGTTCAATTTTGGTAACCACTAATGCCTCGAATAAGTGCTGGTAGTGGTCAGAGTAAAATCTGTTGATTCTAATAAAGACAATTTTTGGGGGGACTTGTAAACCGAATTTGGCACATTGGTTATAGCTGCGCAATATTCGTTTGTAATTATTCAAAGCTCGCATTTGTTTAAACCCAACAGCCAAGACCCCATTTGAAAAAAAAAAATCAGTTGCGTGAAAGACGGATGAATTTGGATTCGCACTCGATAGATGGCCTCCATTCCATATTTGGAACGGAAGACAAAAATATCCCCCTCCAAAAAAAGAAAATGCAATGCGCCAGCGGCCGGGAAAGAAGAAACTACGCGCGCGTATCGTGATTGAATTACTCCTGCAAAATGAACTTCCGTTCGACTTATCAACCCAGTTAGACAGCTTGGCGTTATTGGATACAAAAACAACCAGTATCCTGATCCACCCCCCCCTCCCAGCTCTCCATCACTCTCTGCCGTTGCGTTTCCCTCCTTTGATTCCCGTCATCCTCATCATCAAGTTTCTTTTCGATGTTGATTCGTTTTGATTTTTCCTGCTTCGCCGTCTCCTTTTTTCACGTCGTTGTTGTTCACTCTCTCGAAAATTTGTTTTCGTCTTCATTTGCTGCTCTGGGCGAAAGAAATGATTACATGAACGAGCCTCGGAGCTAAATTATAAACGATCCCTTCTCTATCTCTCTCTCTCTCTTTCTTCTTTCCGCACGGAAATTTTTCCTCCTTTTTTCGCATCGACATCATCACGGAGCGTGGCGAAGGATAGACCGGCAACGTTGTCTTTTTTAAAAAATTCTGAAAATATTATTTTAGTTTTTTTTTTCTTTGTGTATTGTTAGATGGTTGGCTGGTTGCGAAAGAATGGGTAAAGAATGGTTTTTTAGCTGCCGGCAGGTAGGAGAGGTACAAATTGGTTCTCAGGTGCGTTGGGACGGGCTTTTTTTATTTGGACGAGAGGTTCAGTCACCCCTCGGCATTGGCGAGAACAGCAAGTGTAGAATCCCAAAAGACAGACGGAACGGACCGTTCTTGGTAGACAGCAGTGTTGATCTGTCTCTCTCTCTCTCCCTACCTGGGCCGGCTCTTTATCATTGATATATCTTCCCCGTTGTACGACGTTCCGCGTTCTTTTGATTCGTGACTTCGTGTGACAGCGGAAGCAACATTCTCCGTCGTTCATCATAACGCCTCAGTGTCAACCGGAATAACCACAAATTGGCGACGAGGGACACAAGAAAAACCTGCACTGGGAAAAAGATTCTTTTCTGTTTTTTGTCTCTTTGATAAGTTGCAAAGGAGAATCAAACGCGCCGAGGGTTACCACCTGCAAGTTACGTGATCATTCCAAAGGCTAAAGGTGAGAGTGATACAATTTATTTTTTCTTTTCTTGGATTTTGAAATCGTGTTTCTATAGACTACACAGTCGTATAGTCCCGAACTTGCGAGTCACGATTTCGGTTGTAATACGATGTGAGAGAGAGGAACAGGTTCTGATTTCGCTTGTTGCAATTTGAATAATTTTACCATCGAGGGGCGTTTTCCACGTCGAATTTTGCGCGTCCTAAAAGGAGTGACTCGAATTTCTATTTCAAATTTGGCTGACGGCAGTCATGACGGATTCCTTCATTTTTTTCTCTCTCTCTCCTCCGAGGCAAGAAATGATCAATGGCGTATTTATTTTTTTTTTGTTGTTGTTTTACTTGTTGTTGACCGCTCAGGTCCCGCGATTCCCGCCGGAGATTTTGGGAAAATGTTTTTTCGAGTTCTAATTTCACTCTCTCCTCGAAGCAATTTTCTTAATATCCCGATGGTCATTTTCTTTTATGGTTTGAACGAGGTTGTAGAAATTGAAACGCTTCGTCGAGCAACTCGTCGGGAATTCGTATTTCTCTGCAGGGTTTTTTTTTTTCTTTTTTTTTTTTCATTTTCTACTTTGTTGGAATAACCCATCGAGTATTTTGGTTTTTTTATTCTTAAAGATGCGTATGGGCAGATAAGTAGTCATTATGTCTGTATAAGGGAGAAAATTCCTCTTCTCAAATTTGCTGGACACCTAGATTTTTTCTTAAATAAAATGTCGTCCTAGTGCTAGGAAGTTACTCTAGCGTGACCAGCTTCATTCCCTCGGTATTTCCAAGTGGCTACTGCTGCTGCTACCGCTGTTGGCACCGGCAAACAGATGAATAAAAAGATTTCTCTTTGCCTTCGTTTTACCTCCTACTGATTCCCGAAAAAAAAAACCCGTCGTAGCTATTAGTTGAAAGCTTTTTTTAAAAGCGCACAGCATCTGGCGATCCAATCGCTTACACACCTTTTTCACCTGTTTCTTTCTCTTATTCAATTTTTTTGTTTCTCTTGCTGCCTCCATGTTTTATCAAATTTTCGATGGGTGTGAGAGTTCTCGACTGCCTCGAGTGTCTCTTATTTTTTATAATATTTTGGACATGTTTCATTCGGAGAGAGAATAAAAGAGGCGGATCCCGGATCCCAGATTCCCATGGCGTCCCCTCTCGCAATAGTTTTCACTTGAAAGATGCAAACATTCTGGGGTAGGGTAAGCTAAAAAAAAAATTACTAAAGAAAACCGGAACGTTATTTAACTGTTTCTCCTTTTGGGGAAGCCTACCCTTACCCAACACCGTCTGCTGCTACAGATCAGATACATAAATTTGCATTCTTATATAACGTTATCGACCTTGAATATCAAACTGTCTGGACTGTCAGTTGCGTCAATTGGCCGCTGAAAGGAGAAAAATGGTGGTGTTGGTGGGAAGGGGGGGGGGTTATAAAAGAGTTTGAAAATCCTGTAGAACAACAAAAGACCACACTTAAATTTTTGTTCGTCTGTTACTAACTGCGTAGTACTTTTTTTCTCTGCGCGTTTATCTCCTTATTTTTACTGCTATTTCGGCCTTATAACTAGCCGGCCAACAGCAGATGGACAAAACAGGAACGGGCTGCACAATCGAAGGGGAAATGGTCTTTAAATTTCAAGTAAAAAGAAGAAAAAAACAATTGAAATAATGTCCGATGATAACGATCCTATACGGTCTTTGTTCTCTACTTCCTCGTCGTTTTAGTTGGAAATAGACGGATCGAGAATCGTGCAATGAATGCGATATTATTTCCAGCTCCTTTTTTTTTGTCCTCGCCACAGAATGTCGAACCCAAACGACCGTAACGGCTACCGAAAATTCTTTTTTGGGGGGGTTTTGGTCCGCCTCGTTTTTCTTATTGTTGCGTGTACATTTGTTTCTAAAAGGAAATAAGTCTTGGATATGAACGACCGAATGACCTGCCCTGATGACCTACGTGTGACTAAAAGTCTCTTAATTTCCGTGTCTTTTTTTCTTCCCCAACTCCAAACGGAAGTTTTGAACTGAGATTTTTTGAAAAAACCTTTGCTGGGAAAACAATGAGGTTCCGTTAATTGAATTTGAAAAACGAGCGCCTATCGATGCGCCGTCTGTCGTGCGCGTGTTCTTATTTAAACTTGCTTTTCCATCCGTTTGATATCGCATAACTTGTTTGCTCAAACCGCTACTACTACCTACTGCCATATCGTTCCATTGTGTCCGCCATTCGGGACATTTATTTAACGACGGCAACAAAAACAAAAGCGACCAACAAAAAGGTGAACTCCTCCCCCCGTGAAATATTTCCCGTCCCGAACTTCCCAAATGACGTCGTTCTCCATACCGACGCTCTGATAGACGTCTGCAAATGATTGCGGTAGTCACGTCAGAAACTTGTTTCCCCCCCCCCCACCCCCCCGCAGTTGTAAACTTTTTGGCGGGCGTCATAATAAACCACAGACTTTCTAGCGCGCGCACATTGGCATTCCCGCGCGTCTTCTTTCTACACATCCGCGACGTAATTCTCTCACGCCATTTGGTCTGAGAGAACCGGAGGCGAATCTCCTCTGCAGGTCATTGTAGCGGCCGGCTCTAATGGAGGGTAACCCCTCACTTTTACACAAGATGTACGCACTGACGTATTTTTTTTTCTGAGCAGCTGGAGTCAAAATGCAACGATAGACGAACCGGTAAATCTGATGTGTTTTGCTTTCGAGATGGAAGAACAAAAGAACATATAGTCAATAACACGGCTATAGGCGAGTGGTGGTGGCTGTATAACCCAGTTGTTAGCCCCGAGGGCCACCGGAATATTCTTGTTCTCTTCAACTTTTTATCTCTTATTCGGCAAACTTGACACCTGCGATCTGGACTATAACGGGAGAGCGCCTTCCAAGTTTAGTCTGAGGAGGCGAAATAGCTCAGACTGCTACGATGCTATTCCCTCCTGCTAGAGAGATATGTACGAAAAAAAAATAAGGACGGTATGCCGTTTTCACGCTGTCTTTTTGCCAATGATTTACCATAGAGTTGGACTCACGGTCTTCCTCCAGTTATTTGCCTCGCACGGTCAGTCAATCGCTTTCGGGAGCCGCTGATTGGTTCTCCCGCATGTGCCACTGTAGATTCTCTGACCGACCGTTGCGCCCTCATGTCTTGTGTGTGTAGAAACACGTAACGGACGGTTCTGCCTGCTTGTTTCTCTCAAAAATACGAGCCACAGTCCATGGCAGGATGAAATCTTTTTACATCGATAACTATTTCATGCTCACGAAATGTTTGAAATTGGCAGAGACTTGGAACTAAATTATTCCGAGAGCAACAGATTGCCGCCGCTTCCGAAAAAAGAAAAATCTGTCAGGAGAGCGAACGCATCTGTGTGCACGCACGCCACCTGCGACGACACGGACTATCTGTGAGCTGCTTGTCACGAGCAAACCGAGTCGAATACAAAAGAGAAGTGAAGGAGAGAAGATGGAGAGATCATTCCCTTCCCTTCATCCCTCAAGTCCCGTGTGCGTGGAGAGAAAGAGAGCGTGATCTTCCTTTTCACGCACAAGGTTAACTTCTCACGGTCCAACTCATTTTTTATTTCGGTTTTTAATTTGGGCTATTAAATAACGTCAGGGCTTTTCACGTCTGGCATGACGACCGCCACCTGACGACTTTTCAGAGAATTTTTGTTTGTCTTGAGCAACGAAATATAATCAGCACCGCGGCGGATGTGTGTGTGTGTGCGGAAGAAAATTAAAAAATAAATACGCATCAGCTCCAGCAGCGAATCTTGGTAGATTTGTTAAGAAACTGGAAAATTATTTTAGTCTCCACGGGTGCTGGTCTCATGGGCTGTTTTAATATTGTTGTTGTTGCTCCGAACTTGGAACGTCTGGCGCATCTGTTTCAACAGACGTACTACCATATAACACAGTTTTTACCGGGCTGATAATTTGTTTTCGTGCTATATAATCTTGGAAATTTTCTATTTGACTCGGAATTTGGAGTAGAGAAAAAACCGTTTCGACATTGTCGGAAAGTATCGACGTAAAAACAAGAAGACCGGAAATAAGTGTATATAGGTATATACGCAGTCGATCCGGCTCCTGCTTCTTTTGTCGATGCGGAGCAATGAAAATCCCCGTTAAACTACTTATTTGTATTATTATTATTTTTGTTTTTTTATGGCACCTACTAACCGTGACTCCATCATATTAAAGAATTATATTTTTGTTTGCTACATTTAACGCGGTGGAAGGGAAAAACAGAGAACCGTCCAGGGAGAATTTTTTGTTTTTTCCGTCAAGCGCTTTCTACTTTTGTGAAACGAATTCGAACAATTCGCCAGCGTTGTTTTTCCGTTGCGAACCAATCTCAACCAATTCGCCCAATCGAAACCTCCCGCGATGAGTGGCCCGCCCGTCGAGATTGAAGTAACGGACAGTTATTAATGTCTATACTTTTCCGAAGAAAATTTATTTATCTTGTTTTTTTTTTTTTGTTAAAGATTTGGGATTTGTGCCAAAATTCCATGGCTAAAGCACTGCTGACTGTCAGGCCTCTTGACTTTTGTGCGTGAGCTTACTATACACGAAGCGACGGTGACGTAAGAATGGGTGCGGAACTAAGAGAAGCGTCGGCGTGAATCGGGCACGTAAGATAGGCGCGTGACCGTTTGTGCGTTTGCCTATTGTGCCCGGCCAGTATGTTGTTGTTCATCCTCGTTTCGCAGAAAAAAAAAGAACAGCGACACACACGCATACAAACGGCGGCTGAATACGGCGGCTGCAAACTAAGCCTCGACTGGCTGTTACGACCTGTTTATTTCGAACGTATCTAGGAGGGGAGTCGACAGCGGGAGGGAGAAAAAAAAACAAACCAAATGAATAGAAATGTCTTGCCAAACAGGAGGAAAATCGCGTGAAGTTTTCCTCGTGATTCGAGCGCGCGGTGCAGTCTCAGGCCTCGTGCGTAGATTTGACCCAAAACCTGGATTTTTGTAGGCTTGTTTTTTCCAATTATTTGTACAATTGTATTTACACCATCTTCTTGTTTGGAGGTTCTCTTTTTTTAAAATTCCCTGCTGAGTCTATTTTCGGTGATAACGAATTTTAGAACAAACCCGGATAAAGTTCTGGCTGTTGCTTGTTATCTCTCTTGTTTTAACACAAAACGTGTGTCCAATTAGAAAGAAAACACACTCTGGTTTATACTAGTTAAAATAAATGGTTATTATCTGTTGAAATGTTTTTTTCATCTTTAAGTGCGTAGTCACGGTCCGTAATCTCTTTTTGCTGTTAGTCTTGGTTATCTTGGTCAAAGAGAGAAGGAAATGAAGGAGGGACCGATAAGAGTCTAAACGGATGATGGAAGATTATATAAGACCGCTGATGACAAGACAAAGACCAGAAGAGAGAGAGAAAGAAGAAAAAAGAAACATCATCTAGGTAAAATGTCTTTGGAAAGTGTCTACAGGAAAGGCCCAAAAAGAATGAGATCCATAGCACCGGCACGAGCCTCTCTCTCTCTCTCTCTCTCTCTCTTTTCGTATTTTTCTGGGTACCAGGTGCAAATGATTGGAAAACATGACCATTTAACGAGAAAAAGAGAGAGAGAGAGTTTTTTTTTTCTTGAGGTTTGTCTCTTCCTTACTCTCTCGTATTTTTGAATCGTTCGTTATTAAAAGGGGGTCCCGAGAAGTAGGATGGACCCGCGTGAAGAGAAAACGCTTTTGAAAAATGCCATGAGCCGCGTCAGAACTCGGTAAAAAATGGCGAATAAAACACGAGACAAACCAGAAGAATAAAAGTCTTTTGGGTGGGGTGAGGACGGCTGCTCTCACGCGCGCAAGAGATGCCGTCGGAGAGAGAAAAGCAGGACGTGTGAATGAAATGCAAACAAGCACACAAATCACATGGGTTTTTTTGGATGTATCATTGGTGGCTTCCTTTTCTTTGAGTATCTCGTTAAGGCGTAGTATTACTGCCTTTTCTATTTCATTTTATGATGATGGAGTCTAAATTTTGTTTTCTACGACTGTCTTTTGCATTGTTTTCCCTTTTCTTTCTCTGGTTAAAAACTCAAAACTTTACGGAGAAACGCAGGACATTTTCGTTCAGGAGGAGAAATGAAAAACGAAAAACGAGAGTTTCGGTGGGCGGTTTCGATTTCTCCATTCGCATCGGTTCGCACTCTCCCGGATGGGTTCCGTCGTCGTCACGGTACGATCTTCCCCCGCGGTCGGTTGATGATGAATCGATGACGTTGATTTTATTTAATTTTTTTTTTTTCTTTCTCGCGGTGGCAATTGCCAAGGCTTTTTGCCGGATGTTGCAATCTCTCCCACGTACACATTTTACACTGTTTAGTCGACTGAGGAAGAGATAAGAGCTAGTATTAGGTAGAAACAAAGTATCGGGCGTACATATCATTTTGAGACATTCCTCCGAGTTCAATCACTCCGGCACGGATGTGTCGAAATCGACGGCGTGGGTCGTTGTTTTTTTTTCTTTCGAATCTCAAAAGAGAACAACCCTTTTATTTTTCCCGTGTTGATGAGATAAGCAGATTTCTTTTGCTATGACTATCTCTCTCTCTCTCTCGTCATCTGGATGGCGTTTATTTTTTTTTTCGGGGGGGAATTTCCAGGCTGCGAGAGATTGGATGTGACGCATCTTTGTTTTTAATCCTCCCATTTATAGCACACACACACACACACACCGCCCCACATGTTTTGAGCACTCTGCTTCTGTAGGGCGTCGTCAAACTTTTTTTTTTCACGTTGGTGGTATCGGCAGCCGCAACACGGGAGTTTATGTCTATTACATTATATAATAGGTGTAAACTCTTTTACCATTCCATCAGACATGCACTCTGCTTCACTCATTTCACCCATTAGTGTGCGGGGGGGGGGGATGTAAAGCAGACGCATGTATATATAACAACACCCACTCCACTGGACGGATATATTTATAAATTTGCATGTGGGCATACTGTTTATTTGGACTGTGGCCGAGCTGGGAAACCAGGACCTTCCTCTGTCGCCACCTCCGTTAGAAAAGAAAAGGGGGGAAAATGTTTCTGCGCCACCAACACACTGCACTGCTGTACCCATTTCCGGTTGTGACATACATATCGAACACCGATCGGATTTCCGACCGTGTTTTATCTCTTTCCTACATTGGCGTCATCAGTCAAACTTTTTGGTTGTTTCGTTTGTTTGTTTGTTTTATTTCCTTTCGAAAAAAAAACCCGCGATTGAAATGTCGAAAAATTGCCGATAATCACTCGACGTAATACCTGCTGCTGATTACATGGTGGTATGAGATGCAGCGGTGCGCACGAACGCCGCCGTCATTTTTTTTTCTCTTTCGGGGTGATTACTTCTTCAGCCCGTCATCCAGCTCCAGCAGCAGCAGCAGCAGCGGGATAAATAACGTACTATTATCAAGCTCTAAATGATGCGTTCCGCTGACAAATAATTGTCACGCAAGACCGGATAGGAATGAAGTGGGGGGTACTACTACCACGGAGTGCGTACACTATTTCACTCTCTTTCTTTTTTCTTTTCTTTTTGTCTTTTCAAAAAGGTGAATTGTTATGTTTCTTTTCCTTCCACGTCGAAATTACCGTTTTCGGGATCGCTCGTTCGTGACACACGGACAATCTGTTGTCGATCGGAACCGAGACAAAAGAACGTGATAGCGTTTTTTTGTTGTTTTTTTTTCTTTCGTTTTGGTTGTTCCACTCTCCCAGACCCAGTGAGTGGTCATGAGAGGGGGGGGGGGGGGGCAGTTTGAAAGTCGATGATGGAAAATCGAGAATCACTTTTGACCGAGACGAGAAGAAAAAAAAAAAGTCTCAGCTCTTTCCCCCCGCTGCGTTTCGCCTCTTTATTTTCTGACCTCCTCCTTTTACCCTCTCCCCTCCATCTGTCTGTTGGATAATGACCGACTGTAAACCCCCCCCCCCCCTCTATATATCCACTAACTCATAGAAAAGAATCTCTTCTATTACAAGGAACCCCCAAAAGAAACTGGAGGGAGTTTTTTTTTCCTTCCATCCTCCGAGTTATCTCAAACTCATTAAAGTTTTTCTTCCATCCTCAGTCGGTACATTCCAGTGAAACTTTGGAGAAAAAAAAAGCGCCCAGGTAGTAGTAGTATATACTTATATTCATAGATCTCCGAAGACGACAGGGCGAATAGAGAGAGGCCCTAGCAAAGTATACGTTTTTTATTATGATTATTATTTTCCCTTTTTGTTTTGGTTTCTCTCTCTATTTTTTTCCCTCCTCCAACGAAGAGAAATACACCACCACCATCATCATGCGAGAGAGTGCTGAGGAGAAAGAGAGAAATCTTTGGGGTCTTTTAAAAAGAGAGGGTTTGTTTAGATTCGTACGGTGGGCGGGGTCTCTTGAGCTTGGGTGTCTATGGCCATATTCTCTCTCGCACTGGCGTGGCCCGCTGGCCCGCCTAACACACAAATACAAGTACGGATGCAGTCGGTGGCCATTCGGTTCACAGGTCTCTAGCCGGAGAGTCGTTTTCGACTTTCACTCTCGACTTGCGTCGAACAATTCCAGTTTTAAATCCACAGCTATAACTGATTGGACCCCGCAGTGTTCTTGTCGTGCATGTGCTAGTATATAGTATCTCTAGTCTTTGTGAACGTGTGCTCCATTGTATTGCTTTGATAATAGAAACGGGAGAACAATCGGAATTCATTGAAGGGATATTATGTGCACCATGGAGAATCGAGGTAAGACAACTATGGGATCCGCTCGGTGAATCGTTACGTATTCTTGAAGTTAGAAAATGAAAACTTTGGTCTGTCGCATTCCCTTTCGATGTCCATTTTGGTATCGACTTTGTTTTGTTTTTTGTTTTTCTTGGTCCATTTTTATACCTACGAATCTGAAACGCTTCCAAGGTTTCCACAGCCTTTTGGGATGCGGCATTCGTTATGCATTTCAATCTTTTTCTTGTTTCGAAATGTCTTTTTTGATGTAATGCCGCCCTTTTAGCGGCAATTCAATAAGAGCTTTTTTTTATTTTTTGAAATCTATCCAAGTGCTGACCCGCCAACTTGCCATGAATATTCCTAGCAACTCTGGTAAAAGTGAGGACGAAAATTCAGCGTGAAACATGATCACTGACTTTCTGTCTTTAACTTGTGAAGAGATTTGCGAACAGCTGTTTCAAGCGAAAGGATTTTGTTTTTTCTCCGTTTCATTTTGATTGCAAAAAACCGAGAAAGTTTGACGCATAAAAACCCAAAACAAAAAAATCGAAAGGGATTTTCACTCGTTTGTTTAAGTCGGGTTAGGACACCGACAATTTCCGAATTTCGTGTGCGCATACCTTAATTATTCACCTGTTGTGTGTGTGTGTTGAGTTTCTTTATTCTCCTGATTGGACACCGCAACATTTCGCTCGAGTTTTTGTTTTTTGTTTTTTGTTTTTTCTGCTCCAAAGATATGCTTTCACTCGTGTGGTCACCAACGAGGACCCGAGAAAAAATCCAGTCGCATTTGTCTCGATAACTGGAAACTCGACGAAAGTTTCAGCGAAATGGAAAGGGAAAGTCAATAGGATTTTTTGAATTTTCCGTGCGCCACAAAACAAACCGAATGTTTCAGTAGAAGAAGCTCGAATTTTTTATCGCGCTTGGCTGCTTGCTTGCTTAGATTCCTCGATTTTATCGTCTATACTACCGATACGTCCATCCAAGTTAATCCGTACAAGGATGAAATAAGAAAACTCTTATAAAACACAAACTACTGTCGTCCGCTCCATATATATAAATGTGATGGTCCCATATGTGAACTTTTCAAGGCTAAAATACCAACGTGGATTTTTTTTCTTGCTGGGCTCTCCCCTAACAACAGCGGCGACAATAAATCAAGGGGAGAAATTGAAGTGATTACACACTTGCACCCAAAAGAAGGAGTCTGAGAAAACCAGAAAGGCGTGATTTTCCATCATTCCCGATCATCGTCTTGTTCCCATCCAGTCTCTTTGCATCTCCTTCTCTCACTCTCCAGAGAGAAGGCCATCTTTTTCATGTCGAGGAAAACCGGCCAGTTGAAATCTTGACCGCCGGATGAATATTTGGAGACTATAGCACTCGACCGATCCGACCGCTCAATCACGCGTCCTGCCAACCGAGCGCACCAACGATAAGAAGAGGACACGGAGAAAATGTTGTTGATGACCGACTGGGAAATGGTTGAACCGGACAACGAATACTATATATTTATATCTATGCGCTCACGATTCGGTGAACGAATGGAATTTTAGCCGAGAGTTCGATGGACTGTGATATTTAATACCCGTCGTGATATGCGACGTGAATGCGTAATGAATAAAAGTGTCCAATGGTGTCGCATATGGCCTGGCTGGCACATTCCAAGCGCTCTAGGCGATCGAGTCTTTTAAAAAAAAATCTTTGAAACTAAAAATTTTAACTGGACAGCAGATCTGCCGATAAAAATGAAAATGATTGGAAATCTTTGACTGATACTCGCAACGTCGCTGCTGACATCTATCACGTCAAAAATCTACCTTTCTTTTTGAGTCAACAACAAGAGGAGAATGACCACTTATTGATGCAGAATTTTCTCTTGGACAAGGATCAGGAACTTGACAGCTGGAATTGGTTGGGGAGAGTGTCTTGAATGACAACATATTGGTAGGAAGCTGGTTCCTTTAGAGCTTTTGCATTCAATTTGGGAGGGTTGCGTATAGAAGAAGAGGGAGAAAGTCTGTTGGGGGACCCAAACTCTCTCTCGAGTCTCTTTTCTCTCAGCGCTATCACCTTGCGTCCTCTTCTGCCTCGGTTGCTGGTCGTGATGTGGATTGTTGAGAATTCTATTTCAACAGCGGTTTGTCGGGTCTTGGAGTCGATGCTACGGGTAGCGACAAAGAGCGTGCGGCGAAAAAATAAAGGTCCCTTTTTAAAAAGTCACTACCAACAGTTGCGGTGCTGGTGCCAAAAGACTTTTTTTTAAATAAGGAAAAACATCGTTAATTCTAATCAACTTGATGCCGTAAAAAAATTTTTTTAATAGATTCTTGCTCTAATGAACAATCCCTGTGAACCTATACTGTGTACAAACTTAAAAGAGATCGTTAACTCTTCCGGTCATCCATATTGGAAGAATTCATCGATTTCAGCTTATAGTTTGGCTCAAGTAGTCATTGCGTACAATCTAGCCTTTTGTGTTTAAAAATGACATAACCTCTCTAAATGGTCACCTCTTATATTTTATCACTTGCTAAAAAAAAAAATGGTTAAATGCGCCGTGATTTTCAGAGGGGAAAATGCTGTACGAAGTGTGCGTGCCGCGACCTCTTTAATCCGTTATTCCATCGGATGTTGACGCTTTTTGACAGTCACGCTACGAAGCCACACCACTGAGAGAGAGAGAGACAGGGACAGGGAGGATGCTCATTTGAGGCCTTTTCTATGCGCACGAATGCGCCGAGCGATGCGCTCTTGCTTTGCATTGTCTCCGTGCGTATGGCGAGCCAGGTAAAAGCTTGAGTTAGCCTGTTAGTCGTTGCCTAGTTAGAAAAGTTGTCATGACCGGTCATTTGGCTCATTTCGGAGTCAACTGTAACAACGTTCAGACATGTGGAATCAGCAGCAGCAGCCACGCAAGCAGGAAAAGGACAAACGCCGAAGTTCCATTTGGCAAATTGTGGCTTTTTTCGAGTGTCGAAAAGATGGTATTCATTGCAGTTTTCGCTTATAATTCATTCCTCTGTGTCTTAGTTTGTAAGTTGATTTAGTTGGTTCATTTAATTTAATTTTCTTGGACCTCTGTCTAGCTCTGATTTGCCCCAAATAACCGTTATTTTCTGTTTTGCTCCACTCTTGTATGTGTGCGTCTGTCTCTCTCTCTCTGTGTGCAGATAAAAAAAGCGGCCGAATGATTCCCGAACCGGACTACAATGAGGACGACAGACCAAACTACCGACGAATTTACAACAATTTCAACAACAACAACATCAACGAAAATATGAAGGAACGCTTGGGCGGCGGTGGCGTCGTCATGGACAAGGAGGGCCTGGTGGTTCCACGAAAGCCCCCCAATCCTTGCATCGCCTCGATGGAACGTCGTGACCTGCACCGTGAACTCGCGTTCCACCAGAAAACGTGAGTCGTCTCAGTCGTCATTCATGCGTGTCAAACCAAACAAAACATAAAAAAAAAAGCGTTTTCAAATTGAATTAAGCGATTCCGATGACGAAAAGTCTATTATCGATTTATAACCGAAAATGACGAGCGGCGCTATAGGTGAAGACCTTGCCGGTCGAATCTCGTAACGCTTGCCCAGCGTCACCGGTGGCTAACGCGATTAACGAACTGTGTGTTCTGTTTCTGTAGTTGCGTAGTGCCATTTTTCCTTAAACTTGTTTGTTGATTTTCTTTTTAAACTTGTATGCTGATGACTAATTTCCAGAGGAAAAGCTGTACTGAATCAGAAAAGTGAACTGCAACGAGCCTTGCAGAAACAGCGAGAAGTGCAGAGCAGGAAAGAAGTTGAAAAGGAACGTTTGTCTACGCGTTCAGCTCTGGAAATCACGCTGGAAAAGCGTGCTCAACGTCTTGAAGAGGTCTTTATTCCGATTTTCATTCTCAATTGCATTCTTTCGAAATATGAATGGACGCTTGATTATCTTGAGTTTTCCATTCGAACGCACCAAACAAGGGCAAACTCGTCACTTGTCGTCAATTTCTTCGATACGTTAACGTCAATAACGTATTCAGTGACGACCACTTTTATTCCAGTTTGATTTCTAACGAAAAAAGAAGCAGTTTTCTATTCATTTGACATTTGGACATTTTCTATCCGTTGACTCTAAAAAAAACATACTATTTTTCCTGTTATCATCCCTTTTTCTGATTTTAGCTGGAGCGCGGTTTCACCACGAACGAGTCTAAGCAGCAGCCAATGTCACCAGAATCCAACAACGAGTTTCTGCGGATGCACGCCAAACTGCGGGGACGGGTAGAACGTACCGCAGCCATGCCTTGAGCGATTCGTGCGGGTCATTAAGGGAATAAACAAAAAAAGACGAAGAAATAAGACTAGCAAACTGGAAAATTTCGTTTTAACCCCTCCACATGCTACCCGGAGAGGATAAATTATATAAGAGAAAAGGATGAAGAAGTTCGAAGTTCATTTTTAATCGATAAGGCTTGATCGTGTAAAAATCTGAAAGTCACCCGTAATTCATATTGCAATCGTATTTCATTTCAAACCTCTTAATATTTCCCCCTCCCTATTGTCTCTATTTCTTTTCCTTTTCTTTTTTTAAGTTCTCCAGTCCTCTTTAATTTCGATCTTTTTTTTTCGGTGTAATCTCGTTCGTGTAATTTCCACAAGTCTCCGTTGTGTGAGTGATCTTGCAATTGATGTGAAGTTTACTTGTTCTCTTTGGAATTCTGTTCTAGCTTTACAATGTTGTCAGCTAGCGATCAGAATGAAAACTTGACTGTGACCTATTGCATATTCATATCTAATTTACCCTTGTCGCTTTTTCGTTACGCTCGATGTCGACGCAGTCTGCTTTCACGCATGACTACGGTATACCGATCATAATGTTGTACATCATTTTCATTTCAGTTCAGTTTTTTATGTATAATACACAATCACAATGAAGTTGCGCGCACTTTGTTTTTGCGCCGTTCCGTAAAAATTCGGGGGGTTGGCCGGGAAAGTGAAGGCTTGTTCGTTCGCATAGAAAATAGTTGAAATGAGAGCGTGTAGATTCTGTAGAATAAAGACAAAACAAGTGGAAAACAAACAACCCTGAAACGGCGAATTGGGTCACTGCATTTGAGAGTTGTGTTCTAGTGGTTGCATCCGATGGCCCTGATATATATATAGATGCGGGCATCACGCACAGACGTGTGTACCTTATGAGGAATTGTCAGCCGAAATTATACACAATTACGCGAAAAACCACCGAAAGTCGAGGGGGAAGGCGGCCAACATAATTTTTTTTTCCTGGCTGAAGTAGAACACGACGAGTAAAGTACCAAATTTTGGCCTTCAAGTGCTTACTTGAGTCCTGGAGCAAACATGACTTTTAAATTTGCGTTCCTACTCCGAACATGGGTTACAGGCGGTGCTTGAGTGAATTGTTTATTTTACGTCCAGTGGGTCCCGTTTGAAATGGACAAACAATATTCGTTGAAAACAACATAGATCAAACTGCCAGGCTGTGCCCTTTTCAAGTAAAGTGATCGCCAACGTTAAAAAAAAACCTACCCGACAGTTTGTCTTGGTACTGGTGGGATATGGCAAGTAATAACTAACAACGTCCTCAAAAATGCCAATTCGGGAATAATTATACAGAGAACGACCGACAAGGAAATATGAAATTTTTCAAAGCAATGGCTAAGGCTAACTTCGAGGAAAGATCAATTATACAATATGGCAAGCGCAAGCCGTTCATGACACATTTCACGGAATGTGTAGAGGTAACAGCAACACAAGTTGTATAGTTGTAATGCTAATTCCAATTGCAAACAACTCAGTTAAAAAAGGGTTGTGATGTTAAAGATATAATAACATTAAAAGCACTGCACTAAAAAGGTAACATTAAAATTTCGTTCGCAATAGGTTTTCAATCGAGGATTAATCAATGAAATGGCTTATTTTCAATCAGAATTGTGTAATTCCCTCTTTTTAGTTGAACCAGCAGTAGTAGCTCGACGACTGTGGAGTATTCGAGGAAAAAATGTGTTAACTGTTTCACGTTATTGAAGGTGGTGCATAGCTTAGAACAGCAAAGTAGCGTGTCCGTTAAACCGTTAACGGTTTAGTAAACGCTTTTACTCAAATGCCCTACCCTAGATGGCGAAGCTATCGAGCTATTCCTATTTGATTAATCCATGCTCCATCTCCCGGCAGTCATGGAAAAGGTTTAGTCTCGTTTGGATCTTCTTTCTTTACGTCGAAATAAAAAAAAACAAACAAAAAAAACATGGCGATCGAGAGTCCATGATCGAACCACGTTGCGAGTTGCGACTTGTAAAGAAGCTAACGTCAATAATTAGTGCCGTACCAAAACAGGAAGGTCGCGCCTATTGCCTCCCCAGAATCTGGAGGGCAATAGATTTTACCAAACAGCAATCAAAAGCACCATTGATTGACTTGTGGAATGTGGATTGTGTTTTGAGAGAAGAATAGCTTCCCACAGTTAGTTAGGTCACAGACTGTGGTTAGGTAAGAATTATAGAATTTCAGCAAAGAGTAAAAGATCAAGTGTAGAAATAAAAATCTTACAATAATTATGAAGCTGCTAGTAATAATTGTTCCTTTTATTCTTTATTCTTAATAGGTTTCAGACCCACAACATTTTAAACAACCAAGTACCAATGGTGATCAAGAACAAAAAACAGGTATTGCTTTCATCTTTTCATGTCTCTTTCTCACGTTAAAGTACTGGAATATTTCTTTAGTAAACTGTGTAAATGTATGAAGTAGAGAGGACAGAGGAAAAGACACTGTATTTTTAGAGGACCCAACAAGTGATTTAGAATAAAGTGAGATTTTGCTTTATAAATTAATTGGGATAGTTAAATCTGTGTGGACTAACAAACTCAAACTTATCTTCTGCAGAAATGTTTCTTAAATGGAATAACCAATGGAGGCTTATTGGCTCTTGACTAGCATGTGCAGATCATAATTACTGAATATTGTAATGGAATTCCTCATTTCATTTTCTCAGACTCTGGAATATTTGGGTAAAGACAGCAATCGGCGCAAATACTGATTCATTGTAAGACGCAGCTATGGTCGGCTATTGTGAAGAAACTGGCAGCCTGGAAGAAATTGACGGTGATGGTTGATGTGAAGAAACTATTGCCGTGGAGTACCGTATAAGATAATGGCACTACTCGAGAAGCCCCATCAATTCGCCCAGTTGATTAAAGTTTTGACTACGACGGAATCTGAAAAGGCCTTTTATCAAGAGCAAAACTCAACCTGAGCCAAGAAATTCAGTCAGGGGGCTCCCACAAAATAGTTGACAAATGAACGTGGAGGTATTTGCCTCTCATATTTCGTTATAATATTTAGGCACCAGCCAATTCTATCTGGAATTTTGCTATAGATGAGACTAGACTTTCAGACGGTCGTCAACGTTGAGAAAGAAGAAGAATCTGAATCCAAAGTAGAGCCAGAAGAACCAACTACTACCGGTATACCAAGAGAACTTATTCCACACGCTCTGGATTGTAAAACGGTCAGGGAAGTCGCCCCACCTGATTACGTAAATGCAAGTTAGTGGAAGCGCCCAAATCGTCGCAACCAACCATCACATAAAAATGAAGATGACTTGCAACTTTAGGGTGCTACTAACTAAGCATAACGCAGCATTGCCAATTTCAGTTTTGCTATTAAAAACGTCCGTATCTTGCATCTCTGCAATCGCGAAGAGCCAATCAGCAAAAGCGGCAAAAGTCCGACTGTGAACTATGATTTACAAGTTGATGTTCTGACAAACTTGTCTAGATCTACATTCTAGATTGATTTTATCTGAATATTATACAAGAAAAAGAGACAACAATATCAAATGAGAAATCTTTTTATCTAGTGTGAAGATTAAAAACTATCATAAATCAAAGGACAACGGGAGGAACACTCAAAATGCGTAGATTGGATGAAAAAATATAAGGGTTACAAACCAGTCCGATTATTGAGGAGGGTTTGTTTCTTTTCAATAAAAAAAACGTGCAGTTGGCTTACAGACACCGTTTATCTGCTCAAAAGTGGGATACGATAAACGTGTACATGTATTCCATACAATATTATACAGGTACATCAGTTGGCTGGGCAGGCAACAGATAACAAAAGGACGGATAAACAAAAAAAATATCCCACTAGTTAAAATCGTCACGTAAGGTAGAAGAAATAATTTCCATCGAGATGGACCATTGTTAAATTGAAGAAGAAAAAGGGAGAAATAAGAATATAGGAATATCCAACACTTGTTCATCAACTGTTTCATCAATCCAAATGGATCATGCTTGTGAACTTACTAGGCACTTTGACGCAGCTGGCTGGCATTAAACAAAAAGTGGCGCCCGGAACGTTTTTCTTACTCCAAGGGAAGGGAAGGGGGTCTAGGGGATCAGCAAACGTTTAAAAATCCAGGTTAAGATATATATAATTACAAACAACGCTTTTTGCGACCCCTCATTTAGGATTTCTGCCTTATGGGCTGGTTACTGCTTTCCTCTTCCAACATAGAGCCCAATTCGTCCCTCAAGTCAGCTAGCATGTTGCCAACGTCGTTCAACACGTCGCTAGTTCCTGTTAATCGAAAACAAAAGTGGCAATGACAAACAAGCGTTGAATTTGGCAGCAAAAGCTAAACTAAATGCAAACGCTAAGGAGTTTCAAAGCGAGGCAAATGGGACGAGTGAGAGAATTTACTTAAGAGACAGGGGCGCACAATGCTCACCGAGATTATGTTGGTTTTGCTGGTGGATGGCGCCCGTCGGCCGAGTGACGGCGACAGAGGAAGAAGAGTACGTACGTCAGTGCTGCAAGGGCCGAGTGAGCCGGCGCACTTCACTATTTGATGGTACCGGCGTTGTCGTTGGCAAACGGCATTGAATCCGATTCCGTGCTGGACGCCGACTGCTTTCACCACAGATAATAGAAAACAGTTGTTTGAATTCGTCAAACCAATTTCGAATGGAATCATTTGCATTTTTACCTTGAAACTGGCATCGGATCCATTCCGGCGTTGACGGAATTCCATGGCCGGGCTTCCCGGTTTAGTATCTGAAGTTTCAATGCATTCGCTCGGACTGCATTCTCTGGTCGAGACCAATTTCATCAGATCTTCATCAGAACTCCTCCCTGGACGAGCTGTAAAAAAAATTCGACGACCAAATCCATCAGGACTTCGGTTTACTAGGACAATTTGATGGATGGACCGACTGACCAGATTTTCTCAACACTTTAATCTGATTTTTACTCCAGATGATTACCTCCAGATCCCAAAGTCTCTAATGTGCACTTAAGTCGAAAAAGATTAGGTGGTAGTACTGGCAGCAGATTTTTCGAACCTCTTGCGGTAATGCTTAGTTAGTAGCACCCTAAAGTTGCAAGTCATCTTCATTTTTATGTGATGGTTGGTTGCGACGATTTGGGCGCTTCCACTAACTTGCGTTTACGTAATCAGGTGGGGCGACTTCCCTTTTTCCTTTTTTCTCAGCGAGACATGCAAAGCGTTCGATCTTACAAAGCGAATTCTTTAACGATTAGAGGCCGTCTGTGCGGAAAAACGTGTCATTCCTGAACATAGGTCTGGCCAATGAGTAGATCCAAGCTGGTGAGTTATTCTTGCGGTCGCAATGGAAATCTTGAACGACATCGGGTTATATGTTTCAATTCGTGATACGGTCGAACTCAATTGACCGTAAAGACGAATTTCATCACCTTAGTGTTTCCGGATCAGTTAGAAAGAATAAAATGCTCATTAGCTATGGATTCGAAAACAAATTTAAATGTTTCCTATTACCTGATGCTTTAGTCCTTTGATATGATGGAGGTGATAAAGGTTTGGTAACGGGGAACTTGAGCGACAAGTTAACATTTACAGTGGTTCTCCTCCGATGCCTGGTGCTTACTGGCCACAAGTGGATTGCTCGTGTACTGGTTAACATACGTCTGGTGCCAGCCGCCCAATGCCAAAATTGAAAATAACGTCGGTTGGTAAAGAATATTTCGATTTGCTGGAGGTACCACTGCTTTCTTTATTGATGACCCCACCAGCAAAACTATTATTCGTAAGTCAACAATGATAAGCCACAATAATGCTAGTCTTGGAGTGTGTGGAATAAGTTCTGTTGGTATAGCCTACTGGTAGTAGTTGGTTCTTCTGGCTCTACTTTGGATTTAGATTCTTCTTCTTTCTCAACGTTGACGATCGTCTGAAAGTCTAGTCTCATCTATAGCAAAATTCCAGATAGGATTGGCTGGTGACTTAATATTATAAGTAACCTAAATAGAATGATAGAAACAGTTATTAAAAGCAGTTTCATAATTATTGAAAGATTAAATTTCTACACTTCAACTTTTACTTTCGCTGACATTTTACAATTCTTACTTAACTAACTCAGAGCTATAAAGCTAGTATATAGCTCTGACTAACTATTGGAAACTGTTCTTCTCCCCGACCACATTCCACACTCAATAAAAAGGTAAGCCTCTTTTACAGGAAAGCTCTGAACTCACAAGTTACAACGTGGTCATCAGTCTCGGACTTAGCACTCAGGTCACCATATTTTTTTTTTTTTTTTTTTAAGGAGAAGAAACAGACAATTTTCTTGACTGCCGTGAGATGGGGCATAGTTCGACGGCTTCGCCATCTAGGGTGAGGAATAAGAGTAAATCGTTTACTAAACCGTTAACGTTTTAACGGACGGACATGCTAGTTTATTAGCTGTAGTTTAGCCCACGCACATAACCTTCAGTCATTTAAAATTTTTTTTTAAATAACACAAATTCGTTGAGCTACTGCTGGTTCAATTATAAATTTAAAACTCGGCATTACAAAATTCTGATTGAATGAGCCATCTAATTGATTAATTCCTGCATTAAAAGCCTCTGCAAACAAAATTTTAATTTTACCTTTTTAGTGTCACAGAACTTTTAATGTTATAATATGTTTAACACTACAAGCCCTTTGTAGTATGCGCGTTACTGAGTTGTTTGCAGTTGGAATTACCATTTCAACTACGGTATACACTTTGCGTTACTGTTACCTTTACTTTTTCCTTATTATCACAGAATCCCATCAACGTTACGCGCTATTGGCAATTGGAAATATCACTGCTAACTTTCTTTGTCGGGGGGCTTAAAATGTGCAAAGCCGCCTTTTGATGTAGCCAAAATAGACCTCAGAAACCAGGTATTAATTAACAATGACCTCCTTAAGTGTCGAATGACGCGTATCACTCCCGCGTGTTGACGCAAACCAGCCGCATTAGTGAATCCTTTCCATCAAATTTACTACGGGCTCCATCATAATAAGATAACGTAAGTGCAGATTGAATGAATAAGATTTAAACAGTTTTTGCGAAAAAGATTCCACCTTGATGATGTTGATCAGACAAGAAAATGGTGGAAAATTCATTAGGTATCCGTCAGACTAATTCACATTTTACAGGAAAATAAAAATGCAAGCTAGTTTTAGAAAGAATATCCTTAAACTATTAAGCTACCAGTCCTAGCAGAGCCTGGTATCGATCGTTGCATATTAAATGGTTTGTGGCTCACAAAAAAGGTTGCGCGTAATGTCCTTCGTCAGCGTCAAACTTTTAACTTTTACACAATAGACTATATGATCTGTTTAGTCCGAGAAAGGGCTTTGATGCAGGTTCTAATAGAGCAATCTATATTACTGAAGACATCAATTATCTTAACAAGACATTTCCTGCTGAATGATTGCAACAACCAAGTGCAACAACAAAATCCTTTTCTTGATTGCAAATTCAAACGTAATTTAAAAATGGCAGATTTAATTCGGTAAAAAATCAAGCCAACTAAACATGTTACAATTTTGGGTTTCCTGTGAGTAAACTGCCAATGAAGTCAAGGATCTAGTCATGAATAAGGGTAACCAAGGCTTTGTCGTAAACTCCGAGAAATATTGCTCCTCCGATTGATATCCAAAGAACACGTGGGATGATTCCAGCAAAAAGTCTGTCAATTATAATAGAAATTTTATGTTAGAAGGGATGAAGAAAAGCGGAATAAATAAATAACTGCATTACCCTTTGATTCCTTGAGCAAAGTAAATGCTTCTCAAAACTAGGCTGAGTTTTCCACCCGCTTCAATACTAGCCGGGTCGGCCAACATTATTCTTGTCTTAGCCACGTCGAGGGGTGTTGTAACAGCTGCGGCTATTCCTCCTAAAAGAAACCCAACAGTCAGTCAATTAGTTACTTTGTTACAATTATAAGAGCATAAGATCTAACTTACCCGAAACAGCGCCGCAAACAGAAGATTGCCATGGGCTGACTGGTCGTCCTTGTGCGTCTGACCAAAAGGATTTCATCCCCTCCCAAAGAGGAAACTGAATAAATGAAAATGGAATTTCGCGGAGAACGGTTGTCATATAACCCCTATACAAGCCAGCGATTCCTTCTAGCTGTAGGATTGACCGAAAAATATGTTTGCTTGAGGAATGGAATCCTGCTTGTCGTCTTTGTTTGACTACCTCGACCGGAACGCGTATTAAGCATGCTGTCTAGACGACAAGTTTCATATTTATTTATAAACTATTTTTGTTATGTAAGAAGAGGTGCACATGACTTACAACTTCACCAAACGCAGCACTGGTCATATGAACAATTGGCTGCCAAATAGTGAAAAAGCCATTACTATTCAGTAATCGTTTGGTATTTTCATAAGTACAAAAAAATAGTGCCGCTACATTTCGCAAAAAAATTAGCAAGTAAATTAAACACATATTTGCTTGTGTAACTTAAGTCAATTCTACCACTTACCAGTTGGTGCTGAACCCAAAGCAGCTGTCCCGAGTCCAGAATAAACTCCACGAAACCCTCCTGACTTTACAAAACCATCAGGACTCTGTAACCTTGTTTTAATAGTATCAAGGGGGAAAAGTCCAGCATCCACAGAAATTCCTGCAATTCCACCAGCCTACAAAAAGTAAAGTTCACATATATTTACAAAAATAGCCTAAGGAACTAAAATTATCTCTAACCATCCTTACGATTAGGAAGTTGTGAAATGAAGTATTAAAACTTGTTTCAGTAGTCATCTTGTTCAAAACTGGAGTTGTTTCCAATTAAGAAAATGTTGATACCAGGTACAGCTACTATCCTTGACATAAAAAAAAATTACTTGTTAGATTGACAATATTGTATTGTTGAATAGAAACACACAAGACGGAATGGTAAAAACGGTATTTCTAAATTTCTTATAACTGACTAAAATGG
Organism: Daphnia pulicaria; assembly: GCF_021234035.1. NCBI lineage: Eukaryota > Metazoa > Arthropoda > Branchiopoda > Diplostraca > Daphniidae > Daphnia > Daphnia pulicaria. The sequence goes on along the minus strand of NC_060918.1, from coordinate 6,530,956 downwards.
TTTTGTAGAGAAAGAAGCTCTCTAAAATTTTCTGACAGCTGTGCAATGATTTTGTTTATCTATGAGCAACATTTTTTGCGCGTACTGGGACACATTTATTAGACTTTAGATCGAGAAAACAATGTGCTAAATTCTTTTCTATCGTTTCAATTTGTTAGAGAATGGAAAAGAGATTTTTGACATGTTTTCAGTAGAAAAGGTATACGGTAAAATGTTTGAAGAGAAGAAGAAAGTGTAGAAAACACGCAAACATGCCTCTCTTAATGTTCAACATAATAACGAGAGTTTAGAAGTAAAATAAGTATAATTTGCGAAAATTTCTTGTACTTGAACTTGAAGACATGTTTAGCCGGTTTCCGTCGTCTGCCTCTTTAACAGTTTTCCTTGCGCTACGCTGTCAGATATCGTCGATTCACACAGTAGAGCATTAAATAAAATTTTATAAAAATCATCATTTTAATTGTTTAAAGTTAAAAATAAAGCTCCTAATATAATTTTAATGACTCTGGAAGAATTTTGGAACAGATGTGAAAATTTTAACAATGACCTCACTGGGTAGCTGTTTAGTTATGTGCTTATGTCAAGTTGGGCGTGGTAAACACGACACATTCTGCAGCCTCAGGCAATTGTTCTGTAATGTTGTGATGGGTAGAATTTGAGCACGCTATTTTCAAGAGCACTAGACTAGAGACACGAGAGATTTTTTCTCATAGCGTTGCTTATTTTTCATCATTAAAGTAGCCATAATTCTACAACATTAAGTTGTAATTTCTCATCACTCATCAGTATAATAAGATGTGTTTCAAAGCATTTGCTTCCATAGCAATACTTTTCTCAACATTCTCTCTTTTCCCATGTAAGAATAATGTTTATATTTTTACTTGTTTTCTTTTTTTCTTATCTATTTAAAATTTTGCAGGCATTTATGGAAGGTTATGCCAAATTGAAAATCACAGAAGATGGATTAATGATAACACTTCTCAATTATCTGATGATCAAGATCTCTTTCACTGTCCTAGACCTGAAGATCCTCCCCAATTTACCGATTGTTGTTATTCTGATAGCCAAGCTGTTCCAGCTACTGGTATGTGCTGTGAAAGAAAGTCACATGATTCTATGTTAGGATTTGGTGATAGGTAATTAACAATTTTAGTGATCTTAAGCTTTAAACTTTTACATAATTTGGTTCTTTTTTTGCATCTATTCTGATGTATTACTATTTACAGTATGCTGATAGCTATATCAGTTGGGGTCATTATTTCCTGCCTTTTATCTTCAATATTGGTTCTTGTTTGCTGTTTTTGCAGTAAATGTCCATTATACTCTGTGTGTCACAGCAAGTATGAGCATAATGACACAATTGCTTTTTGTAAGTTCCTTGAATTTAAAAACAATGAAAAACTTGACATGATTCTTTTTATTTTTTAATCACAGCTACCAAAGAAGAATTGATGAAATTAAATGGTATGCCGAACGAAGATTACAAAATTCAGCAAGGTTATGAACCGAATGCCGTTCAGGTTCGGCCGGTCCTTTATGACGCTTGACGAGCGCATCGTCTGAACCTCCAGTATCTCAAATTAACACTTTAATTGCAATACTTAATGAATCTCATCGAATTCACGCGGTAACTTTATGCTGCATTAATGATATAACCTCATCTCGTGCTGAACTAAGAAGCTTAAATTGTCTTCGTACAAAATTATTTTTGCGCTACTTTCTAATACTATTATGCTATTTGATGGTGAATTCGTCCATTTTGAAGCTTTAGACGTGATTGATCCTCCAAGAAGAATTGTGTAATCTAGTCACGTATGCAGCTAATCTGTTTGTCTGTTTTGCAACGATTTATCACAATTTTGATGAAAAAAAATTGCATTTTCTTTTATTCAAGCAAAACACGACTTGAAAAATACAAGCTTTGATACAAAACATTTTACGTCACGCGATCTTTCATCCGTCGGAATGACCGGGGAATCCGGCGCCCAATCCACGATCGAATGTTTCTGAGCTTCGCTTCTGGCAACTTTTTCTCGTACTCTTTTTGTAGCATTCGGATAGCCAACAGAACATTCGAGTAGAGCTTTTCGTGCTGGTTGAGCTTTCGGTGAAACGCCTCGTAGCAGAGCCAGGCCGTCTCCGTCCTACTGAGAATAATCTTGACATCTTTCCTGCGTCGGTGGACACTGCTGACGTGGCCGACCATTTTAGAGCAGCATTCCTTTATCACAGTGTGGGCGAGGTAGCGAGCGTCCAGGGCTTTGTCACACCAATGATGACGTCGGGTACTACGCATTAAAATGTGTTTCACAATGGCATGAAACCGGAAAGCGGCCATGAGACAAGCATTGAACATGGATCTGGTAATAGTCGGTTTCCTATTCACTCTTGCGTCAAGGTAAATGGTCTAAAAATTTAAATAAAAAAATTACACGTGTAAAAACAAACTTTATTTTTGGAAGAGAAAACTGAAAGTCACCTCAATTTTTAGTGTTGAAATTCCTTGTAGACGCTTGAGTAATAATTTTCCCGGCTCTCCAGATGTCGGCGTGATGCAGTGGATAATGTCCGTCCCTTCGTATTTGGTGTAGTCTCCACGAATTTCCAACGTTTTCGTGTGGAATTGCAGCCCACAGAAGGAGAACCAAACAGGTTTTCGGACCGGTTTATCTTTAGTTTCGTCGCGAGGCTCGGTCAGATCCAAATTCGTTGCAGATTTGTTGATATTGACGTAAGAGTTGTAGTCTGTAAAGCCCTGGTGGATGCGATGATGAAACGCTCGAGCGCGCTCGCCATTAGTGGTCAGATAAAGGAAATCATCGACCACCCGAATTAGTAAGTCTTCTGGGTGATTGAGAAATTCAAACAGATGCTCTCGAACCAAATGACCGTAGTAAATGTGACACAGGGCACTGGATAGCTGAGATCCTTGTGGAATTCCTCGCTTCAACCGATAATGTGTCTTATCATGGTGGACGACATGGACCTCACGGACGGATTTGATGGCAAATTGCAGGATTTTGACAATGTCCAATTTCTCAGTGCGGGTTCCTGTATGGAAAACGACAGTGCCGGGTGACATTTGCTGCACCCATCCTTCTGGATTTGTTTTATGGAAGTACGGAATGACTTGGAAAGGTTTACTTCGTCGACCATCGGGACTGACGGTACACAAAGTGCGGATCTGTAGCTCTTTCGGAAGTGTCCTGCCATATCCTTTCAAGAGGGCCACCATTTTCTGGTGATCAATAGATCCAAAAGCGTCTTCGACGTCAGCATTGACAAAATAAACGGGTTGTTCTTTGTCTCGATTTTCGACAAAGTGGACCCATTTTCGATGCAAACTGTGGGTCGATTTGGCATCCATCCCTTCCGCATAAAGACCGGCAATGGTACTGAGGAGTAAACGAGCGGTGTTGACTTCTTTACGACTAGTATTTCGGAACTTGGTGGACATGATGGGTCGAGAGCCGTTCTTTTTTGGAACAAAACGCAATCGAGCGAAAAGTAGGAGATTTTGCAATTCCGCCGCTGGGTCGGGAGCTGTCGATTTCTCCAACACGGGTAGCGGTTGACGGAGACTGACGGAGCAGATAGAGCGTAGCATTCGATGATGGATCCTTTGCCAAACATCTTTCGAATAGAAAAATATCCGATTACGGCCATAAGATGTCTCTGTGGCATAAAAATGCTGTCGGATCAAAGGTTTAACGAAACCCACGAAAAGCCAAGTGATCAATCTGGCCAGCAATGAAATCTGGACGGGTAGGCTCGAAAAATGCGAGAACCAGTGGCATTTACTGGTCTGCATTGACTGAATGAGATCATTGAGCGTGAACGATGTGCCCCGACCGGCTTCAACGAATCGTCGGACGTTCGATAAAAATATTTGCTGGTTAGTTTGGCCGCCTAGCAACTCGGTTGGCACAACTTTCTTGATAACGCATCTGATAAACAGATAAACACGGCCGGCATCGACAAAAGACTTTTTCGGGTCGTAGTCTGAATTGGCCAACATCCGCCGTACGATTGGATTGTAGCGACATCGACGGTGATTCTTCATCATGACCTCGATCAGTTGACCCAATCTGGGCAAATTTGATCGTAGTTGATCTTCTGACTCGTTGCATTCGGTACCGACGGCCGCTCTCAAAATAGCCAGCACAGTCGGATTCGGAGAAGAATGAGAAATCGGATGGGTTATCGGAAAATGGGTCCAGCCAGAGCTACTGTAGAGAATTTCATCGTGTGCGATTTTGATAGAGCCATCAATAGCTCTTCGATTATCTACATTTTGTTTTGCAATCAACTTGTTGCGCCAACGCCGAGTCTTCTTCTTGCCCATTTCCTTCCAACTGGATGGATGTTCAGTTTCGTTTGTTGGCACTTTGGCTTCGATAGATAACGGTATAGGAAGAGACAAGCTGTCAGATTGCTGGAAGCGTATTTTTTTCAAAACAGGCACCAAAGATGTCGGTGCATTATCTGGAATTTTATCGACGATCGGAGCGATACTTTTGGTCGTATCTACAAGGAACTCGACATTCTGAGACTGCCCATCACTGGATGCCAGACGAATTTTCTTCAATGGTCGCTTAACAGACGGGCGGTCGAGAACTGGAAGCGTCCATGTTTTGGGCAGAATCGCTACCACATTTTCTATTTCTTTCCTTTTGCGTTTGGTGGCCTTTGGGGCTGCGCGGAATTTGAAGATGGGCGGATAGCTTTTCTCCAGGTCACCTTTATCCAGCGAACCGCAAATTTGTAGCAGGGCTCGGCTTTCAACAAGGACGAAGATGCTGCAGTGGATGAGGAGGCATTTCATCTTTTGGGTTCCGATTTCCGCATGGAGCGCCTCCCAATCGCTCTTGGTGGCATGTGGTACGAAAGGGCATTCGCAGACGCTGCTTGTTGTCACACAAGGCAGGTGCCATTTGTCCTTTAGGCCTCTCATGAACAAGTTGGAATCGCAAGACTCAATTAATTGATACCAGTCCAGCTGTTGTTCGGCTCCAACCTGCGGCGCAGCCCGCAGCTTGCACTGGTGCTGAACATGGATGGCTACAGCCTTTCGAAACAGTTGTGGCAACTTTTTGTTATTTTCCCCATCGTCCTTCAAATCAGCTAAGCTGATAACCTGCCTGCCGGCAAAGACTTTCTTCAAGATATCAAATCCGCTTTCAGTCATCGGGAATTCTGCGTGAAGAAAAAAAAAAAGAACAGAAAATTAAAGCAATCAGGCAAGACGGAGAGTTTCAAAACACAGCGCAGTATTTTCAATTTTCTCCCGATTGGTACTGTACAGATCAATCAAGGGTGTTGAGTCATGATGGTTTGAATTGTCTCTGTTCTCTTCCATGGCTCATTCAACTCTCAAAACTAGAGCGCTAGGTATGTGATGAGAAACAGGATCACAAGTTTTTGTTTGTTCTTTTTTGCTTAGGAACTATGGGGGGGGGGGGGACACAAAAGGGAAAGTGGGGCATTCGTTCATATTTGAGAAATCCCATGAAAAATTTACCGCAAACGGTGGAAATTACCGCCGTCTCCGCTTTAATACACCCCGGAGCTGTAAATAATAGCCTAGGACTCAACTTCTGTTGTCCGCCTCTCACCACAGAGCCATGTGCGTCATCGAAACATTGAACGCCACCATTTCTTCTTGGCTAGCACAAATACATATCCAGTTCACAGATACACAATTAAGGATGAATGAGTACATTCATTATTGCCCAAAGGAAGACTTTTATTGGTTTTTAATTTGAATTATGTAAAGGAGCCTTTTATATAACAAAATCTGAACAATGGATCATATTATCATACAATCAACTCATAAACTAACTGAGCTGATAAGTAGTCGTGCAGCAATACGATCCAAGTTTTAAGTTATCTATGTTTGAGTGAGTCAACACAATTTGACGTCAACCAACAGTAAATGTCAAAAGGTATTAACTGGGAATACAATTATTGTAAATCAAACAAAGATAGTCTTTAAAACGGAGAGTAGTGGTGACGTAACTGTCTAACGGACCGGAATAAGGCCTAGAACCCAATTTCCTGAAGACCTAATTTTTTCCACCTAATCATTTGACTAAATTAGACCTGTTTAGGTACCGACCCCAGATGACATTTCCTACTGCCCCATAATAAATTCCATGACTAATGAATAAAGATAGACAAAGTCATGGATATTGATGAGTCTAGCATATCATGAATGACGATACCTTACATTTTTCATCTAGATTCCTCTCCATTTTCAAGGCGCGAGTCCCGCAACAACAAAACAAACAAACGTCGTCTGCTGGTGACGAGACCTCCCCAGAGTTGACAATCTGTGTTATCCCTTTTGAAACAAATCAGCAAATGAAATAAATGAAATCGTTGAATGAATTTAGAAATATTGAAAATAGCTATAGTCACTTCCAAAAAGTAAATATACCGTTAGAGACAACCATTACCTTGAGAAAAAATGAGAGATTCGTTGAGTGAACGCGCCCGAGCCCGCCACATTCTGTCGGCTCCTCCTTTCTCCCCACCTCTAAAAAGAAAAAAAGATGGCGTTAGTGCCGGGCAGTGAGTACTAGTAGGGAGTTTCTCAGTCGACTCTGTAAGAGAGAATACGGTCGGGTCGTGATTTTGGGGCTCGTGAATCGTATTTTCGATTGACTTTTTTTTTCTTCTTTGCTGTCCACTAAAACAGTGTGATTGTGTATGTGTGAGTGTGCGTGAGGCCATATTTTTTTCGCAGCCGGTCGTGGACAAATTTCGACGTCTGTGTGTTGAGATTTTTCGATTTTTCCTTTGGCTGTATACTTGGGACACGTTATTGCAAGAAATATAACTCCTGTTTAGCAGTTGTGTGTGCCCATCGGTATTTGCAGCTCTGTGAGTATATCAAACGACACATATATATTCTCCCTATCGGGTTTTTATCGTTCGTTCGTCTCAGTGTGAATATGGCGAAACCTTTTCTCTTTCTTCCCATGTTGTGTCCACACCGGCAAGATCCCGAGCAAAGCAGCTGTCTAGAAATAATTCATTCTCGATTCGTGTCCCACAAAACGTGACCTTGTTTTTTTTCTTTCTCTCCAACATGGGCTTTGAAAATGGAAGGGAATTGAATATTTTTTGTTGGCGAAGAAAAATTCACACACAGTTGAGAGAGAGAACCATGCATATTCAATGGCCGAATGGGGGGGTGTATTTTTTGTCTTAAAGATTATAGTACCCCTTGACAATTCGTCATTTTCCACAGCTGGCAATAGTTGAAAACGTTTTTTCTTTTCTTTTTCTCCACGAATTTTCAATTAAAAAAGACTGTATTCGTCATCCACCAAGATATCTTCTGCCTTTCATATTCGTGATGGATGAGATGTGAAAAAGAAATCCTCGAGAAAAAAGATACACGAGACACAGAGGCTGCTATTTTCGTCAATAAAAATGTCGGGTTCCCTCAGCTCCGCGCTTGCGCCTCGTTTCCTTTCCTGTGAAAATTGGGGATTACTAATCAGGTCGTTGCCATTTCTTTCTTTTTAGCCTTCCAACCTCCTCACTATTTTCAAAAAATTCACGCCGTGTGTGTGTGTGTTAACCTCAAAGCCAAAATATCAACCCTACAGCAGCTACAGTGAGATTGTCTGGATTATATGTAGGTCACGCCATCCTTTTTTCGGTTGTTGTTGTGTCGTGCTGCTGCTATTTCTGCTGCTTCTTGAATAAAAGAACCTTTCTCTTCTTTGTACAAGAAAATGAAGCCCACGTTTGCATGAACCAACAACACCTGCTTTGCCATTGAATCAAGTTTTCAGCCGAACTAATGTCCGTGAACGATTCTTCGATCCAAAACACTGAATTAAATCACATTTGGGGGGGGAAAAAAAGGTGTCTCATCCTATCCCTTTATGAGCGTGAGAATGTCCAGTCACGTGGTAGCTGAGAACAATCGACCAACTGAATGCGGCCCTTCCTGTAAGAACGTGATTAAATTCGTCTCTGCTTTAGAGCAGACGCTTCTCGGCTCAATTTGCAAAACATTGGAGAAATATGGAGAATAGAGACTTTATTCCAATCACGACGTTTTTGTTCGAAAACGTTTTGAGAAAATGCCAACCAATTCAGTTTGTCGCTTTTTTCCCGGTCCCACACACTTTAGTGTCTCGACACGATCCATATATCTTTTTTTGTTTTTTAATCTTCGACATACGGTTAATACTTTAGGGCGTAACTTCTTGTCATCTCTCGCTCTTGTCGGTAGGCTTTTTAGTCCATCAGAGATTGCGATTGGGGAGTTAGTCGGGTGGCCATTGCCAGGGCAAGATAACGTGTTATTGTCCTGGTATATTTTTATTTTCCCGTTATCTTTTTTCCCCCCTATAATCTTTTATAATTTTATCATTTCACCTCAAGTAAACCTGCAGACCTGATGTCTATATACAGGAAAAATGACGTCAAATCCACTATAATATTTCTTTATTTCCTCTTGTTTGTGATTTCAGATTTCTACCTACCCACAATGGGGAGTCGGAATAACAACTGATTGATCAATAGAATTTGTGATCGAGTGACACACACACACACACACACCCGGACATTGGTAGGCAGACAACGACGCCCCGATAGACTTTTTTCTGGAAGGGCGAACGGTTCTTTTGTGTGTGTGTCCTCCTGGAGGCATGGAACGCCACACCAGGAAGGTTTACTCGACCACATCCATCGCATCCTATTTCAGGTATCTATTGATTCTTTTGCTTTTTTTTTGATATTTCTCGTGTGTGTGTGTGTATTTCTTGCTCGTTTTTTATGGACGTATGTGTTGCAACAACCAACCCCTAGAAGATATAGAGAGTGACGAAACCCGTTGGTTGTTTGTTGCTCGACGATTGGGTTGGTTGGATCGATTATGTATGTAGTCCTACTATTCGCCGTATGGATGAAGGTACACACATATATTATCCATCGTTGTGCTCGGTACAGAGAAAGAGCGAGAGCAGATTCCCTCGTTGTGGTATTGATTCGGTTGGTGGCACACGCGTCGAATGGGTTGCCGCAATTATTTTCATTAGAGTTAATAATAGTCGCCATTTCTTCTCTGTCATCATCTTCGATTGGATCGGCGGCCCCTCCCCAACTATTGTTTGCTGCTATCCGGATGATTATTTCATTGTATTAGGTTCTATTCTTTATGACCAGGAAGGGAATAATTCGATAGAAACGACGATGACTACCGGTAATGTTCAATAAATGAGTAGCGTAGGGCGTCGGTATTTTGAGATATACCATTTTCTTTTTCCCTCCTCTCTCTCACTTTTTGTTGCGTTCTCTTCTCTCCGGGTCTGTCGGAGGGCATTAGTCCGATTAGTGATTTAACCCCCAACCGCCCATTCCTTTTAGTCCTTCCCTCGTCTATCCACCCACTCCCACACACACACACATCGGAAGCAAAAGAGCCGGAACGTGTTGTTCTGCTTCTCTTTCCACTCTGTTCGCGGCTGGCAGCCTTTTTCTTTTTAACACCCTTTCTCGCTTTAGCTTATTAACTGCACCAGCTCCTGAGAGAGTGTAGTGACTAGTGAGGTAGGAGAAAGAAAACCTAGACTGCGATTCGCTGCAGGGGAGGACCGCCATTGTTGTGTCGAACCTTTTCGGCTCGATGATTAGACCATACATGGAATCTCCATTTTTCACTTGCAAAGTTCTGTGCATCGGGCCGGGGGTAGGTAGGAGTCCTCGAGAGCGAAACTTTCTTTTATTTTGCCTCCTCCTCCTAACCCGTTTCTGATTGATTTGTATACGGTGCGCAGTGGTGGTAGGTAGTCGGCACGTTCTCCAATAACACAAGCTCCTAGTTTCTAGCTACTCTTTAAGGCGCTTCGACAATACACTAGGCAACTTTTTCGGTGTTTCTGATCATTTTTGAGAAAGTGGAGGACAACTAAAAGAGAACGGGGTGGAAGGGAGAGGGTGGGGGGTGGTCTCCCGTTGTCACGCTATATATTCTTTTTGTGCGTGTCAAGAGTGTGTGAGTATCGATCAGATGCCACTCTTGTATTTGTTTATATGATCACGGCCCCCCCCCCCTGTTTTATTCAACCACCCATCGCCCCCACCTCTCATCAGAATTTGTTTTCGGGAGCGGGGTGGTGGTAGGTCTCTTCTTGAGCGCGCCAATCCTTGTTACATCACGATCTCTTCGACCCTTATTGATTAAAATAAAAACGGAAAAAAGAAAAGGAAACAGGGATGAAAACAAGTTGACGTTTTATTTATTTCCCTACCTCCCTTTCCTCTTCACGTTTTTTTTTTTTTTTTTTCGTGAATCGAAAAGCCAGTCGAGCCAACCCCATGACTAAGCGCCGTCGTAGAACCGGCTATTACTTGAAAAACAGGACAGGATTTGGTGGACTTGGATGGGCTTGTTGTTTTTATATCCAGCGGGCCGCAGGGAACCGCGGCCGGTTAAAAGAAGAAGAAAAAATAAGGGACGAAAGAAAAAGATGGAAGCGAATAGCGTGAGCCCCCCCTTCCTCCTCTTCTTCTTCTTCTTTCTCCAAGAAACGGGAGCTCTATTGATCGTGGCTACCCTTCTGGCAATGATGGACCCTGTGTGGCTCCTTGTCTCCACGATTCCTCCAGGAATCTTTGAGAACACGACATTGGCCATTGGCTCGGCCGTTCGCAGTTCTTCTTCTTCTTTGATTTTCCTTGATGATCTTTGATTTCTACGATGATCTTTCACGCCGGCAATGGGAGTGGTAGGAAGGAGGACGGACGGGCGATAGGATCACGCTCACGCCGTCGAACGCAGTTGGGGTAATTGTGTCAGATCTCGCGTGTGTGTGTGGGAATGATTTTCTTCTCCTTCCCACCATCCATCCATCCGTCCATCCATCGCGCCTATTAAAAGAGAACCGGAAGAAGAGATGACATAAAAAGGGAAAAAAGACAGGCCGACGCCCGTGTGTGTGTGTGTGTGTGTGTCTGAGCTTTGATTGAATGTGAACCTCAGAGGGCTTCCAGCATTTTCTATTGTTTTACCCGCCTTGATTGCTCAGCCTGACGGACATGGGCGAAAGACACAAGAAATCTTGAATGCTGTAGTCATTAAGACAACAAAAAAACGGAACAAGAAAAAAGAATAGCGTGCGCACACAAAGATAAAACCAAAATCAGTTTAAGCTTCTCTTTCTCTAAGGAATAGTTGCCGGATTGTGTGTCTGTACTAGAAAGATGTTATCATTTCTTGGAGGGGATCCATGTCGACTTTTGACTATCGATTTTTATCACAACCACGTATTTTTCCCTGCTTTCCCCCCCCCCCCCTCACTTAAGTTTCAGTTTGTCTTGGGCCCTGATCCGGAATTGCGGAATTCTCCAAGTGGAGAAAAACTGGTCGTCTCACCCTCTTGAAATCTCGTTATTAAAATCGGCGTCCTTTTCTTATTCCTTTTTTTTATTTCCCCCTTTTATTCGTGAGCGGATGTTGCACGAAAGCTCTCTTTTTTAATATTTAAATTTGAAAGTAAAATAAAACATGGGAGACAAACAGGAATAAATCTGTCGTCGTCAGCGACGGATATGACATAAAGAAACGAAACAAAAATAACGGGGAAGAATGAAAAAAGAAAGAAAAAAGAAACTAGGAGGTTGTTGGGTGGACGAGAAAGTAGAGGGGGGATGTGAGGATTTTCTAGTGACGAGACAATCGATCCGGCAGCCAAGAAGCCGGAGCAGGCCACTGAGAGCGGAATGTTGACAATCCCAAAACGAGCGAGTATGTGGACTCGTTGTGTCTTACCGAAATACAGAACCGAGGACTTATAACCGTTCCCGCGATCTTACCCTAAGAAATAATAAGTAGTCTAGTTTGACTGCTTTTGCCTTTTTTGTTTTTTAGCATTTTTGTATTTTTGTATTTTTAAAAGGGAATTGAATTTTGGGTTTTTGTGTCAGCCGGATGTTTGTCGTCGACCGGTTCTTTTGCGCGAGTCATAGTCTGAGCTCGCCTCCTTCTTCCTTAAGACTTTCGTGAGGGAAGATTGCATTCGAATTTGGCAAGAAACTGACGAAGGAGTTTCTGTCTTCCTTTTTTCATTTTCCTTTTTTTTATTTTCTTTCGAGATCCAAATGGTGGAGCCAAGTTTCTTTTTGAAATGGCTGTTGGATATCATGGCGAAGGAGGATGATCTGTGTGATGGCCATCGTTGTTTCTCAGGCTGCGATTCTCTGTCCGAGCTTCTCGACGAGCGAACGTGTCAGTTGGATTCTGTGAACATTTGGCGCAATAAAAAAAATAGATGGAGGGGGGAGAGAAGGCGAAGCAAAGAAAGAGAGGAAAGAAATGGGTTGTGCGTTGCCGGTTGCCAGGACTGGTGTCATCCATCACTCTGTCGTCCGGATCTCTCTAGGACTCTAAGCCTAGCAGAGTAGTAGAAAAAAAAATATCTAAAGAAAAACAAGGAAAAGAAGAACTACACTCCCTCCGCCCTTTTAATTTTTTTTTTTTTCCTTTTTTCTTCTGTTGGCAAAACTGCAAACACGGAGAGAGAGAGTCGACGTTGAACTTGGCCGTCCGGGAGAGAAAGGAAGAGGCGAAGAGGAAAGCGAATGATGAACGATCCACTCGCTCCAGCTCCTCTTGCAATAGTCTTATTAACTATCAGAGCGATTGGTTCTTTTCTTTTGCCGGGGTCCTCCTATAAGGTCCTTTGACTCGTGCAGTCGTACTTCATGTCCGATCCGTGTTATTTATTTATTTTTGAATACGACTTCTTTACTTTTTGCCGTTTGGCGTCTTTCATCTAGTTGAATCGACTACCACTAGAGAGCTCTATCTGTATCTTTTTCTTCCCTTTTCAATGTGTCGGAAGAAAGAGAGCCGGACTCCGGAACCTACGAAACGTGAACGCAGCCCAAATCGATTTTCCTTTTTTTCTAGTTTTTGCTATTATTTTTCGATTCAATCAAGTTGAGAATTTCCGTACGTGAATTCTGAATTATCGATTGGATGGGCATGTAATATATATAAGAGTACGGAATCACGAACATGGTGTATAGCAGAGGGGGGAGACCCACCCATGTTCTATTTATAGAGGCTCGTCGTTGGTCTGGGAAAATTCCTATTGTTTTTGGGGGTCTCCCGTTCTCTCTCCCCCCTTTTCTCTCTGCCGGTTGAGCAAGCTGGATCGTTATTCTGGCTGTTCGCGCGACGGATTCTGTCCCTTTCACACACAGCACAAGCCCCCCCCCCCCTCCTCTCTCTCCTTTTCCACCCGGAGCATCGACCGTCCGTCCAGTCAGTTCGTTCTCGAATCGACTGCCTTGGTTCTGCGAATCCACCAATCAGCCTACACGATCCGATCCGTCCGCCCACCAACACACCAACACCCGAGGACTTCACTTTCACGCCCGTCCTGTCGATTTTGGGACCGCTGAGCTTTGAGCGAGGAAGACTTATTGTTCCGCCTACGTAAGCTGCATCTCTCTCCTCTTCTAGACCCCTGCTCTATAAAACCTCCCCATATCTTTTTTTCTTAATTTTCTTTATGACGATGATGATTATTCTTTCCTTTCTTCTTGTCTGGCAACCAGAAATACCGACCGACCCACATACTCGGCTGATGACTTAATTCGGCGTCTTTTCTTTTTTTCTCACCATTTCTGCGACTTTCATTTGTTTTTATAGTGAGAAGGGTGGGGTGGTAGAAGAAAAGCAAAACAATAATATTAATGGACTGGACTAGTGGTGGTAGTACTAGTAAAAAGTGAAGGGTTGCCTTACACGATATGATGGATCTGTCCCAGCACTTAAACCATATGGCGTGGATAAGTCTAAGAGAGAAAGACGGGCGGGGGTCCTTTAGCTCTGTGAGCTGCCGGGCTCTTTTTGATTTGTTGTGCTGTGCAATGTGTTGTCGTCCTCCTGTTTGGTGCGTGAGCTCGTATATGCTCCCCGCTCTGCACGACTCTCTCTCTCTCTCTTTCTCTTCGACATGTCAAATATCCGTCGAGAGATGAAGGCAAGGAACTGAAAGGACCCGAGAACTCATCGCCATTCCTCCCACAACCCCACCCATCGTCTAAACCCCCTCCCCCCTTCTCCCACCTCCGTTTGAGCGAGTGTGGCAAGAGGTTCTTATCGATCCTGAAAAGCGAGTCCGCGCGCCACTCCCGACCTAGTCCTCCTCCTCCTCCTTCTATTCGCTAAGATGGAATAAGATGGATGGACGAAGGAAACGGAACATTTGGGGAGGGATCTTTTTTTTATTATTTTATTTTATTATTGGTTACAAGGGGAAGAGGAAGGATTCTTCTTCCACCCTTTCTTTTTTTAACTCTTTGGAGGAAATGACATTGGAATGCATTTTTTGGGTGGTGGGGAGCGATTTGAGGTCGGTGAGGTTGCGTCTTTTTTTTCTTTTTCATTTGACGACATCGTTTCCATACGTCGGCGTGGATCGATATGCAGTTTGTTTTTGATCACCTGTCGCAAATGGGAGTCTGCAAACTAAAATAACAGAGAGTAGAGTAGTCGTACCAGCAAGCGTGCACACACCTGTCTATACACAGATGGACCGCACTGACCTGACAATGGTGATGATGACGAGAGTTGTTCCCGGAGAATAATGGATGATTGTGCAAGTTTTGTGCGAGGCCTTTTTGTTGTGTTTTGGGTCTCTCTGTGGGGGTATTATGCCGGGCCGTATCCGGGTAACTCTTGTCTCTCTCTCTCCCTCTCAAATCCTATTCCATTCTTTAGTTTAGACATTCGACTCGGCTATTAATTGCGGCGATTTGGAAGGAAAAAGAAAAAAGGGAAGGTCTCCTCGGTTGGCAGCCATCTTGTGGCCGGGAACGGGACAGGATTGAATCGTGTCCCGTCCCGATGTCCTGGCCCCCCCCCCTCCCCTCCTCCTCCTCTCCTCTCTATTGTCGTGAATGAAACATGAAGAAAATGGTTGCCAACAACAAAAGGGCAAGATGAAATGAGAACAAACAAACAACAAGCGAGAGAGAGAGCTAGGGAAAATGAAGCGCAAGCAAGCAAGAAATGAAAATCCCCCCCACCAAAAGAAGAAGACGGGAAGAGTAATAGAGGAGGAACGATGGAATCGCCCAAACGCAAACAACAAAATCTAAAAAATAAAATAAAAATAGAGGTAGAGGAAGGACAACATGGAAAAGCATAGCGACATGGACTGGACGATTAGCATTTATATTGATCCCGGGAGAGAGATGCCTCTTGTCTCTCTCTCTCTGCTATCTATAGTTTCCCTCTCTTTTGCTCTCTCTCTTTATGTGTGCATGTCTCTGGGTTCTTATGTGTTTGTGCGCGCGTCCTGCCGGACATTGTAGTGGGACCAAGCGGAAACTGGCAAAGGTCGAGCCCGGCTCTCATGAGTCTACCATCTGTCCTCGTTACGCATGCATGAAAACGGACGGGGCCGGCCCAGAGTTTTCGGACGTTCCATACACCAAACTGGGCAAAAGCAGCGGGTCCGTAGAGAGAGAGTGTCTCTCTAAAGCTGGTCGGAAATTGTAGACTAGAAATTTGCTCATCAACATTCTGCCAACTGGGAAAGAACAACAACAACAACATCAATGCAAAAGGGGGAGGAAGATTGGATTGGATTGGATTGGGAGATCAACCTCAAACGGCATTCCATTTTGGTAGACCGAGGCAAGAGGGTTGTTTTTAGAGCCGAGTGTGGAATAGAAGGGGAGGTGTATCGTATCGAAATTTTTCATTACGAAAGGGCGGAATGCCGGCCGATTCCCGGTGGGAAATAGGCCTAGCAATACAAGAATCAAGATTGGACTTGGACTAATGGACTTTCCGATGCTGTGAGAAAGAGAATGGCGGAGAGATAGGAGCCGAGTGAGTGAAGGAGGGTGTATCTACTTAATACTACACATGTATAAAGTATGGACTAGAGACGATGAGAGAAAGCAAATACAAAAGAGCTGAGCCAAAGAAGAAGAAAGAAAAAAAGTCGCCAACGTCACTGGGCAGTTCAGTTGACACCTAGCGCAGACTGGCGGTCGGCAGCGGCGGCTCTATCGATCCGTCCGGATGAAAAATGTTGGAACTTTTTTTCCCTTTTTCTTTTTTGTAATTCTTTCTTTTTTTTTTATTTTTCCCTTCTCGTTTCTTTTTGTGTTTGTCTTCCTTTTTTTGTTTCTCTTTTAGGTCCGTCTTTTTATATATATTCTGAGTGCGCGCACAGCTCTCTTTGATACAGAGGCGTATGCCGCGAGTCGAGCGTAACAGCAGCAGCAGCACAGAGGACGAGAGGTAGAAGTCCCTTTTACCCTATAGGCCACCGTACAGGGCACGCTGTAGTATACACACGCACACACAGAGGGACTGGTGTAGTTTGGTGACTTGTCGGCAGTGCAAGTATACTCTTTGTAAGAAGAAGAAGCGGAAAAAGGAACGAAACGAGGGAGTGTGTGTGTGTGTAGCTAGCTAGCTAGCTGGACTAGGCGAGAGCGTGAGAGCGAGAGCTATAGCCATCGGAAAGTGGGGGAGCAGGAGGAGTAGGTGAAAGAGTAGGAGCCGGAGAAGACGTCGAGCACCGCTCCGCTAGTGCACGGTCGAGCGTTGCCCACTACCGGTGTGTCCCGGCAGCGGCTCGTGCTGTGGTGCGTGTGTGTCGGTGTGTGTGTTTACGCTTGTGGGACCCCCCTTCTTTCCTCCCCTCTCCTTATTACCCTGCCCTCTACAACCCCTATGTACTCGTCCGAGAAGAAGAAGAAGAAAAACAAGACGGGAAAGTCAAAGAAATCTAAAAGTTTTGTTGTGGCTTTTTTGAGTGTGTGAGTGCGTGTGTGCCGTGCTGTTCAGTCGGTCCCCCCGCTGATTACACGCCGCCTCGGGTTTTTAAATACAAACCCCATCGCGTCATTTTTCAAAGCGACAATTAGATAACCGAATCGAAAGAGAAAAACACAAAAACAAATTTGCCGAAACTTTTTCAACGGCGAGCGCGCACTTTCAGCGTGTTGCGTGTTTGCGTGAGTGTACATGTGCGAGTGTCCATCTTAACGGTGCGCTCCGAAATAGGATTGCCGACGAGAAAGAGAAAACCGATTTAAAAAAAACAAAAATCAAGAGAGAAGAAAATTCGACGTTTCTCTTCTTCCCCATTTTGATCTGTAATTATTGGCTGTCTCTTTCTATTCTTTCCGTTTCTTTAAACGTCCGTTTTTACTTTTTTATCGGAGAGAGCTGGGGATTGGAGAACTTTATTTGCTTCTTCTTCAGCCATTTTGTCTCCACCCTTTTTTCTTTTTCCTCTTGTTAACTTTGATGATGTCACGTGCCGGCTGACGATTGGACCGACGCGCTTGCGCCGCCGTTAGAACTGTCCCCTCGAGACGCAAGCGCGCACTCTTTCATTTCCCTCCCGGATCTTTTATCTTTATCCTCCTCCTTTTCATTATTGCTGTAATCCTCCCCAATTTATTTCTTTTCCTCCAAACAAGAATTCGCAACGACTTTGCTCTCCTTTCTATATTTGATTTTTCCCTTTTGTGTTTTCCTGTTTTTTTTTTCTTTTTTAATATTTCCAATTCAAATTTTTCGACTGGCGCAAAGGGAGAAAAACAAAAAGTAAACCGGAAGTGAAAAGTTCACGGAATAGTTTTTAAACAACCAACTTGGTTTCGCTTTGTCTATGCCGCCGTCGTTTGGCAGCAAATTTTTCCTTTTTTTTTTAGAGAGAGCAGTTCACGTTTTTCGTTTTGCCTGAGATCCTACCCGACTCGCTGTCGGCTCCTGTTCAAAAGACAGACTTGCCCTCCCGCTACACCAATGCGACTTACCACACGAATCCCGCCGTCCAGTATTTTTAGCCTGTTCAGCTCCTCTTTGGCTGCTTGGCATTTTTTTTTCCTCCTCTTTTTTTTTTTGCCGATGAATAAAAAAGAGGAAAAAAAAAGTTCCATGCATTGACTATGAAAACCCGAAAATAGCGAAAAGCCTTTCTCCGTATGCGACTTCACGGCGCATATATGTGCTTTTTGTGTGTGTGTGTGTATATTTTCCAGCGCATGTTAAACAATTGGAGCCGGAGCCGAAATGGATGCTATAGTGTTCTTGTTATCTTTGTCATAACAGTTGGGGGAGACTGGTTTGTGTGTCGGCAATAGAATAAAGGGCACACACACACACATGCACAAGCTTCTCTTCCTTTCCAGGCTGCCTTCCTTCCTTTTTTCGCCAAACAAATTGAAGTTTCTGTGCACCGCTCGCCGCTATTGCTCCTCTCTTGCTGGCGTTTGACGATAGCAGCAGAGGCGCAAGATAGCAACAGCAGACGCACACACACTAGGTTATGTCGGAGCTAGGAGAGAGGATAGATGACAAGACGGAAAATGGAAGTGAGGCACAAGGAGGAGCAACTCTTTGCCACGGCTGAGACTTTGAGCACTACAACAAGTAGTAGTAGTAGTAGAGTCCTACTAACTAGTTCCTTTACCTACTTACAATAGTTCTAAGCCAGCCAGCCGAGTGGGGGTGTCTGTATATGTGTGTGTATTTGGCCCAATTGTTTAGATGAGTTAGCCGAGGCGATCCTTTTTGGAAAAACTTTCAGGGATCGGGCAAAGCAGCACAAGTTGTTGTGTTATGTGTCCTTTATCGGACACGGTCCTTTTCCACTGTAAATGGAGGCCGCGCCTGGGATTTTGTTTGTGTATTTTAGCACGTGCCTCTTTTTCTCTCTCTCTCTCTCGACCTAGTAGTATAGTAGTCCCACGCAAACATACACACTTGTACCCATCACCCAACTGTGTGTAGTGTGTGTGTGTGCTGCTGCTGCAAGTAGTTCGTGTATATTTACACAAGGTGAATTGTACAGCAGGAGCTTCTGTTCAGAGTAGAACGAATGCTCCAACTTGCGTTTAGGAATGTCCTCGCTCTCCATTCGCCTCTCGTGTTGTTGATGAGATCCGGATCTAATACCCAGCTGGGCTGGTACGGACGGTGGAGGAGGGGGGGGGGTTTACTTTTGGATTTTTCCACAGTCGGACAGCCTCTCCTATTGCGCCCGTTGTCTCGGGGTTGTCTCTAAGCGCCTTTCTATTTCTCTCTCTTTCTCTCAGTTTCTGTTTAGTTGTTAGTTTGCTGTTTGTTTTTCAAATTGACATACGCCCCTGTGTGCGCTCTCTCGTCGAAATCCATCCGGATTCGAAATAGAGACTGTAATGGTGGCGGTGGTAGTGATGGTGCAACTTGCACGCAGCTCCTGGGCGCCTTGTTCTATTGTTAGATCGGAAGTTAAGACCCTCGTTCGCCAATAACGTACCTCCTCCTCTCTTTTTTTCCGTTTTGGTTCCTCACACTTTCGCCTCGTTTCGGTGTGTGTATGTGTGTGTATGCACCTACAAGACAAGTGGGGCACCCCACTGTGGAGAAGACAGCAGCTGCTGTTTGGTGCTCTCGGGACCTGGCTAATGAAATTATTTCACTTTCTTTTTTCTTCTTTTCCCGTTGCGTGGGAAAATAGCGTAGCCAAGTTATTTTCGAAAAGACAACAAAACTTTTTTTTTATTTTTTCTTAAAAAGACTGGACTCGATTGATGTGCGGAGCTGTTGCGCTTTTATGCTGCAATCGGTGCACTCGTCCTGGATGCCTAGTTAACGTAAACACAACCTGTCTTTACACTTCCTTCTAGCTCTTTTTTTTTTTTGTTTCTAGTCGCCGATGATTTTTTATCGCCGGAATGTTCCAGTCATCTTTTTATTTTTAAGGATCGCTTCCAACCTTGCCGTTTCCCTCGCAATGGCTTTCTGACGCGCCTGTCACGACGCCATGTTTCCTTGTCTGTCGACTTGACATGCAGAACGTGGGTGAGCCGGGTGTCCCATTCCTCCCCAGGCATTTATTTTTCTTTTTTTTTTTCTTCTTTCCACAGTCGTGAAAGCTCAAAAAACCCTACAGTCAAAGATATTCCGCCCCGCCAGGTGTCTTTTATGAGTACTAAAAACAAAAAAGGAAAAAAAAAAAAAGTGGGAATATGTAGATATACAGCTGGACAGAAAAAAAAAGTAGGACCCCTGTCGCTGTCGTCATCGACAGCAGCACGCTGACGTCACGGGATTAGACGCCTGTTCGAAGGGGGGCGTCTGTTCGAGTCCGTTCGGCTCTAGCCAACGAGAGGTGTTTGGTCCCAAGGAGGCCATATAGGGTCGAGTTATGTCAAGAGAGAGAGAGAGAGGGGAAAAAAGGGGAAGCTTGTACGTTATTGATTCGCCTTGTCCGGCTAGGAGGAAAAGTGGAGTCTTTTTCTCGTTGAATGGCTCAAATAGAATCAAAAATAGAGAAAAATGACGAGTAGGAAAAGCCCCAAAAAACGGACGTCTAGCTGATGGACGATTGTGTTTCTTGCTAAAAGTAAGTCGAGGAGGTTTGAATGGTTCCTTCCAGTTCTGTGCGACCTTCTTTCGGACTTGCCTATTGACCATTGAAAAGAGCTAATAGAAAAGTAATCCGGATTTCTTTCTTCCTCTTGGGGCAAGTCTTGTCTTTTCAAGTGGTGTATCCAGTCTGTTGCCATGGAAACTGCAATGCCGACTCGATTGACCGGTTGAACTCTCCGGCCTACACCCCAAGAGGGGGGGGGGGGCCTCTTCCGCACTATATGACGAGAGGCAGAAGAAAGCAAATGCAGCAGCAGGTCTTTGATTAAAACTAATTGAATCTTTACCGGGATCGGCACCGACCTGATCCATCCGGTCTGACGACGAACAGATATTTATTATCATTTTCCAAAGAAGAGAGCCCGGGAGAAGCTCTACACAAAATAAAAGCTGTAGAGTCAAAAAAATGAAAAAAAAAAGGGGAGTTTGTGTCTGCCCGTCTGCTGTTGTGTGTAGCTAGGAAGAAGAACTTGGAGGGCTTGGAGCCGATTTGATTCTCCATCCAACTATCGCCAATGATTTGGGTCTTAAACACATACACACACACCCATAATACAGTATCGATTCGATGACGGGCACCACATCTAGTCGATGTTGTGTGTGTTTCTACCCGCTGCGCGCGCGCGCGCCGTTTCGATCCTGGCTCTTTTTCCCTCACCGACATCAAGGAGGAAATGGCTTCTTAGGAGGGGGCGGGCAGAAAGTAGGGGGCTAGAGGATTTCACAAGATGGAAACAAGGATCGCCAAAAAAAGCGAGTTAGACAAGAGAGAGAAAGATATACACACACACCAAGTCCTCCGTAGTCATTGTGTGTGTGTTTGGGGTGCGACATATTCTTGGCTGTTTTTGTTCCTAGACGTTAGGAGAGAGTAAAAGGGAGAAGGCAGAGACTCAAGCTCTTGACAGTTTGATCGAGTTCCTCCTTTTTTGTTTATTCGTTCCGTCATTTGCTTTACCCCCCCGTCCCTCGATCCTTGATATAAACACACACACACACAAGACTTTTCGGGTGGAGTCGGGCAGATGCCAAAGTCGTGACGCTCGTCGCTCCTTATCCATTATGATGCTTGTGGCTCACTCTCTCGACGGCCACGTCGAAGGAACGACGATTTATTTTCTTATTTTGCCTTTTTTCTTCTTTCCTTTTTCTTTTTTTTTTTTTTTGGGGGGGGGGGGGTTTCTCGGTCGAAGATGTTGGCTCTCCTCTACTCTCTTTCTCAAGGGCAAGCATTGAAGCTCTCTGGAGCTCCTCTTTATCGATTGAAGAGCGCTGGAGCTACTGCTGCTAGTACAGTAGTGGTGGGAGGTTTCGTGACACGATCTCTCTCTCTCTCTCCGTTCGTGCTCCCATGTATGCTTCACGTCCAAAATGGCTGCCGGGCGTTTTGCCTCTTCAACCAAACCCCCCCACCACCACCATCTTCTTCTTCTTCTCCTCGATTCTTGGCTCTTCAATATTACACACAGTTGCTAGGCTCTGTCTCTCTCTCGCCCCTTTAACTTTTCTCTTCCTGAATCATTTGTTACAAAGCCTCCATCCCGCCCGTCCAAAGTGGCGGTGCTCTGTCTGGGGAAGAAAAGAGTATCGATACATCGTCCGTCGGATCGGAACAAGATACTTTTTTTTTTGGCTAGCAATTTTCTTGATTTAGGGATGAAGTATAAGACGCAGGAAAGAAAAAAAAAAGAGTCTGAAATAAAACAAAAGCGGAAAAATGAAGAAAAAGAAGAGTGTAGTTTGGAAGAGTGGGGAGGAGCGCTGTGTGATGGATGATCGCGAGCTTCTTCTTATTTTATTTTTCTTTTTTCTTCCTCCTTTTCTGGTCGAGTTGTTCGCGCCGACTCGACTATCTCTTCGTCATCGATTACCATGTCTCTTTTAACTCTGCACAGCAAAGTTGGGCGTGTGTGTGTCCTCGTAGCTCCTTTTGCTCCTGGTTCCTTCCGTCCTCTGCGAAATCTTATCTCAAGAATAAAAAGTAGTCGAAGAACTTGTTATGATTATTTCTCTCTTTTCCATCTCCTTGAGCCAAGGAGGCCGCAGGGAGGCGGTTGGGTAGGAGGAGGAGGCCAACCCCGAAAACCCAAAGTTGTATAAATACATTCACAATTTACTGCTGCTATGGCTCCTAGTTTCCTGCGGGCGCATCCTGAAGCTTATTCGGAGAGAATGCTAAGGAAGGAAAGAGTCATCATTTCCTCTGCCTACCCACAGCCCCAACGTCGTCGTCGGCACCGGCTAAAGAGAGAGAGAAAGAAGACTCTGTCTCTGTGCAACTCGAAAAGAAGAAGAAGAAAAAAAAAAAGGAAAGAGCCGGTGGATGGCTGCTTTCATTGAGGGGGGAGGGTTTTTTCTTTTGAGTTTTGGTTAGGTTCCAGATCGGCCGCAAGGGGTAACCAATAGAGGTTAGGATTTTTTTATTTGATTTCTCCTGAAAAGCCAAATAGGTTTGCTGCCGAGTGAAGAGATGATGGGGTTCATGGTTTTGAGATGGCGCATTTTATACTCGTGGTTGTACCTCGCACGGTCGTTTTCTCGTGGGTCGTCGTAGTAGTCAAAGTACTGCCACTAATACAAGAAAGCGAGACAAAAGCGACGAGTTTTCAATAGGAGGCGAGGCTCCTCCGTGCTAGGAGGAGGAGGAGGAGGCAGCTGGCCAACAACCGTCCCTTTTCTAACCTTTTCATCTCTCCTTTGACGAAGAAGACGTTCCCTTTTCAATTTGAAAGAGGATTTCCTCTTTTTCTCGCGTTTCTTTTTCCCTCGCTCGCTCGCTCGCTCGCTCGATTCTTCTTTTTCTGTATTTTATTTCTTTGGCTTTGGCAGATGCGATTGTCTTCATTTGTCATCGATCCCCTTCATGTCCCTCCCCCGTATCTTGTCAAGCAGAAGAGGAAAGGGAACAACTCCCCACTTTGGCTCTTTCGTCTCGTAGCCAAAAAGAAAAAAGAAATGAGCCAACTCTCTAGCTCTCTCTGCGTTCGGTCGTGAGCGTCGGAGGTGATACGCGATTGTGACAAGATAACACTGCAGATATTCACCGAACAACTTAGTATTCCCTCCCTACTACTCTACTACTTCTTGGCCATCCTTCCGCGACTTGTGCTGGAAGAAAGAAGAAAAAAAATTGTGACTCGTAGCCTCCTCGTTTGATTTAATGTCTGTCATGCTGCTCCTACGGGTCATTTCCAGTTAGATAGGGCGTTGCCGGCAGCTCTCCTTTCTCGTTATCGCTGCTCCGACGGGCGGGCCGACGGACGGGCGGGAGAAAGGAAGGAAATAAGAGGGGGAAAAAGAGAAATGGTGTAATGTTCCAAAACTTTGGGTTAGAGAGAGATTTTCCGTTTTCTCTCGCAAAAGTAACGAGCACTTTAAGTCACTTTGAAGACGAATTTCATCGTCTACCAATTGGACGGCTGTTGTTGCATGTCGACGACATCGTCTTCGTCGTTTGTGGGCGTGATGTGTACAAATCTTTTTTTATTTTTTGTTTCTCTTTCCTTGATCGAATTAAATCCCTTTTTCTCTGTTTGTCTCTAGTAGTACCTTCATTCCCATCTCCTCCGGGTCTTGTTGCCGAAGATGTAGAAAAGAAATGGTGGGAAGGGCTGAAGAGAAGAGAGAGAGAGAGGGGGGGAATGGATTTCGGTTACAAAATCAATTGGTCGTTTCATCCGCATCTTAATACTCCCCGCCCTCCACGAAAGAAGGGAAGGAAGGAAGAAGAAAAAAAAAATCCTGATTTCCTGGCATCGTCTTTGTATTGTGCCGCCTCCTCGTCCCTCTTTCGCGGGGCGCGCTCTATCTCGTTTTGGCAACGACTCGCGAGTTGCGCCGAGCCAACTCGTAGGCTATAGCCGACTAGTCTATACCCGACCAAGCAAAGCCAAACCAACCAACCAATCGCTTCTGACGTCATTTGGACCACACACACACACACATTTCCCGGCAAAAGCCTCGCCTCTGTTACACATGAGAGGGTGCACTGTACATAGACTGCTGTACTACTTTTGTTGTTGTTCGTGCGTGCGTCTGTGTGTGTGTCTGTGTCATGGATTTATCCGAAATGAAATGAGGGTATGGAGCAACCAACCAACCAACCGACCCAGCTGGGGGCGGTTAGCTTAGCTACTCCTAGCCACGTACTATTTACTAGACAGTATAGCGCTATCATTACTGTTATTACGACGACTGTACAAGCATGTCTCTAAATCGTTAAGACTTTTAATGTCGAGGGGAAAAGGAAAAGGGAAAAAGCGGGGAACGAGTCTACACACTTTCGTTGATGCGCTCGTCTGATGCAAATGACCGGATTTGACGTCATTGAGTTTCTCCCCATTTTTTAAAAAAATGTCGAGTTCAGTGTGTTTGTTATGATGACTTCGATATTGCAACAATGTATTGCCCGTCGGCTACTTGACAGCTTCCCATCCTCCTATTGAGATAACCCTTTGTCTGATCGACAGACTGTAGTTAAACGACTGAGGCCCAGTAAACACCCGTTACTTAGGCCCCTCCATACCATCATTCATCGTGTGTTTACATTTGTCATCAAGTTATTAACATTTATCCGTCCCTTCATATAAAGTGTGTGTGTTCCCCGAAATCTTATTGTGTGTGCATAGCCGGAATGTAATTTCATCATCTTTCATATCTCTCTCTCATTTTTTTCTGACGTCTGTAGGTTGTGATGTAATACGCCAACGCCCGGCGTATGTGTGTGAGTGTGCGTGAGTGAACGCGTGTCATCTGTGTACTTCAGTCCTCACTGGAGACGCTGTCTGACAAGAGAGGTATAGAAACAATTTACCCATTTAAATCAATTTTGATCATTTATGAAATTTCAAAAAATGAATTTACAAATTTGTTTTTCTATGAACGACAGAGTTGTCATCGGTGAAAGTTTTCCGAAATTCGTTGGAGGAGTGTTGGAGCTGTGTTTCTCTTTCCCACCCCTCTTCTGGCTGTTGTTGATCTGAGGATCAGTTGGACGACGCGCACAAAAACCCTTTTTACCAAAGAAAAAAAGTTCCCAGGGACAAAACCCCCAGCATCAAGATGGCGACGGTGGACGGAAGGCCGGCCCAGTATGGGATTTCTCTTAAACAGCTCCGAGAGGTGATGGAGCTGCGGGGCAGCGAGGCCGTAGAACAATTGCGTCATTATGGCGGAGTCCAGGAGTTGTGCAAAAAACTATACACCTCACCGACGGAAGGTAAAATAATCCCAAAAATAACATTTGCTCACGAGTTTTCAACATTTATCCGTGCTCCTTCATTTTTCCTTTCCTTTTATCCTCTCCTTTTGATTATATTGTTTTGTTTTTTTGTTTTTTTTGTTTGTTTTTTTTACTTTTCCATCGGGGATATTAAAAAAAGAACCAAACGGAATGAATTGAATATACATCCATTTCGAAGGGCAAAGTCGTCATGTCGCTCAAGTCAGCTGGCGCTGGGAATAAACGTCACGAAAGAGAACGATGGGGCATGTCGACATGTTTTTCGCATGTCCTCGTTCCGTTTCGTTGCGTCTGCACAAAAGGGTTTTTCTCATTTCGATTCCCCTCTTCTTTTTTTTTTCATTTCTTTTCACGTCCTCTCTTTTTTTTCTGTCCAGAAAATGTCGTTGGATTGATTTTCACTGGTGTGAAACTTAAACAACTTTTTTTTTTGCGCTCTCCTTTTTATTTTATTGTCCACCGTTACATTTTCTCTTTTTTAAGGGTGGCCTCGCTAGTTCTTATCGCACTCGTTCGCAGTTTAACACCCGCCATTGACAAAAGTCACCCCCGACTCCCAATCCTCGCCCTTTCTTTTTTTCTTTTTTATTATTGGACGTCGCTTTAATGGCACGTTTCCCTAAATATAAGTAATAAAAAAAAGGGCTAGCTCAGTTCTTATCTCTCTCTCTCTTTCTGTTTCTTATATATATATATCCTAGCTAGCTGTGTCTTGTCTTGGCCCATTCGTTCCTCTTTTACCCGCTAGACTGGCCCGGCCCGGTCGATATATAGAAAGTCTTTTCTCATTGCTTCTTCTTTTTCTTCTCTCTGTTGTTGTGTCTGCCTTATCTGTGTGTGTGTAGCTCTTTGCCCCTCCGATACT
This sequence comes from Daphnia pulicaria, assembly GCF_021234035.1. Lineage (NCBI taxonomy): Eukaryota > Metazoa > Arthropoda > Branchiopoda > Diplostraca > Daphniidae > Daphnia > Daphnia pulicaria. The sequence goes on along the minus strand of NC_060918.1, from coordinate 6,504,427 downwards.
CGAACGGTGAGTGAAACGCGTCACGGCGGGCCAACTCAAATAAGGGTTACACAATGCACTCTGTGTACACTGAAAAGTGTATACGAGAAAGAGAAATAATAATAACGCCAGAGAGAGGAAAAATGGAAAAAGGAAATAATAATAATAAAAAAAAAAAAAGATTAGATGGTACACACACACAAGAACTCGAGAGCGCCATCGACCCAGACGGATACGAAGGGAGAAATTTGAAGTGGACAAACAGCCGGTGATAGTGTAGTGCGAGGGCTATGTTGCTGGGATCGGTTAAACAACCGGCCAAGAGGTCTTTGCGAAACCTGATCCGATTCTGACCAATTTGACCGTTGGTATGTGTGTGTGTGTGTGTGTCGAGGGTTTAGCCATAGATGGAGGAAGTACTTCAGTAGCGAAGAAGAAACTTTCGGGAGAGGGAATTTCATTAGGTCTATTTGATATCAATCAAACTGCAAACGTTTCTTTTTCTTTTCCGTTCGCCTGCCCTTTACGGTTAGTTGTTGTGCAGCAGGGTTTACCATTTCAAAGTTTGATGATTACATCACCATCATAAGCGCTCGCCCCGTCGTCAGGTTCCTCCTTGATTTTAAAGCTCCGCCTACCTTACCGTCATTGACGTCATTGCCGCGTCACTATCGACGCCTTCAAAAGAGGAGCCCTCCAGCAAATATCAATTTGTCCTTTTTTTCTTTTTTCTTGTTTAAACTGAGAGAGAAAACTCCGTAATTTCCAAGATCTCGGCTGTGCCCCTCAAACTCACTTATTTAATATGTGAAGCGGGTCGTGTGAGTCTGTTTTCGACTTGATTTTTGTTTGTTTTCTCTTTTCTTTTCTCTAACCAGGGAATTGTTTGCTCATTTGGGAAGTTCTCTGTTCTCTGTGTGTCGCTTTTTATTTGCGGCAGCCGTAGATTATTGCTCACAAACAGAGACAGAGAAGAAGAGACAGACAGACAGTACGTGCTGGCTTTCATTCCGGTCCCTGTAACGAACTCGTTGCCCTTCTTCTTCTTCTTTTTCTATTTTTCCTTTGCCCTTTTTTTCCTTCTCCATCGCTTCACTTGCCTGTGCCTCAACGTGTCCGAAAATTCGATCAACTAATCAAGCTCATAGGGATTGAATCGATAATAGAACAAGAAGAAGAAAACAGGGGTAAAGCCCCGACCGGAATAATGGATGATGTATTTGCACGCGTGCCAGACTGTCGCTATTGTAGTCGAATTGGATTATTCATGTTTTCTCTATCTGTCTGTTATTCCTCCTCCTCCTCTATGCTCAATTTTTTTCCCTTTTTTCCCGTCTCCGTCCTTTGTTGATACATATTCATGTACTGCATATTTGGCGGGTATAGATTTGTTTTCATCTGTTTGTTGTTGATAACAGGATTATCCGGTTCGCCGAAGGACATCGAACATCGGCGGGAAACATTCGGATCGAACACGATCCCACCTAAGCCGCCAAAGACCTTCTGGAGATTGGTGTGGGAAGCGCTGCAAGATGTCACCCTCATCATCCTCGAAGTGGCCGCCATCGTCTCACTACTTTTATCTTTCATTCCTTCCAGTAGCGGTAATTACTTACATACCAACTCCCTCTCTCTCGACCGTGTGTTCTTCTTCTCCTCTCTCTCATCTCCCAAATAATGCTCTCTCTATATACGCGTGTGTGTGTTTGTGTGTGAAACGGGGATTTTTTTTTCTTTTGCAAGGGATCATGGCAAGCAAGAAAAAAAGAATGACGTGAATGCTGCACTTCATGCGCGCGCGCGAGAGAGAGTCTGTGTGTCGAGTAATATGGCCGGAGCTTGGCTCTGTTTTGAGGTTTTTTTAGCCGTCACGGAGCGCCCGCAACTAAAGAGGTCGTGCAATAAAACAACTAACCCAAAAAATCCATCTCGGTAGCAGCAGCAGCAGCAGCACAGGCTGCTTGAAATAGATCTCTGAGCCCTCCCCCTCTTGGACGATCAAGATCTCGAATCGATGAGAAGATCGCACACAAGAAAAGAGTAAAAAGGAAAATATATAATAAAAAAAAAGATGAAATAATAATAAAGGGCGGTGGGGAGAGGGGGTTGGGGGGCAAAATAACGTAACGTCGATTCTTCACCGTCTGGTTTTCGGTCGGGCTCGTTATCCTTGGCCGACTTCCTGTGGGAAATGTCGGGATTATTGCTGATTGCTGGAGAATTTCTAAGAGGAGATGGAGGTGGTTATGGTTTAGATTGAGTTATTTCTCGCCATCCTTTTTCTCCGTTGCGGGCTGGGGAAAGGAGAGGGGGGGAAGCGGTTAGGGATTGGGGAGGGGTTGCTCATAGTGTGTGTATCACGCACGCGGAGAACATCTTCAATCATCGTAAAGCACCATAACTGCCTCTCGTTGATCGGTCTTTCCATCTCTTTCTATCTCTATATATTTCTTTTTTTTTCTCAACACATGCTTGACGTCGTCTCGGTGATGTAGGCGACGAAGGTAAGGGTAACAACCATTAACACGCATGGGTGATGACTCCTTCCTTCCTATATACCCCAGCGTTTTTTCTCCCTTTTTTTATTTTATTGTTGCTGTTTGTTGTTTACACTCGTGCGCCCTTTGGCTGTAAAATTTGATGGGCATTATATATCTGGGAATCTGGGCCTTTATTGACGTAAGATTTACAAGGAAACTGGGGTTTAAAAAAAAAGGGGGGCGAAAGCAAAGCCAAGTTGATGCGCTAGTTGAGTCGGGTCGGTGTAAGGCGGCAAGCTGGAGCTGCTCGCAGCTGTGCGGCATCAGAACAACTAAAGTTTTGGACTTTGGATTTTGTGGAGCATCAAATTCGACTTGATTAGCGACTCTTGTACTTGTACGACTCTGCTCGGTCTCCCTCTTAATTGGGGCCGTCCTTGAATGTTCGTTTCATCTTCGGGGGGTAGCCGGGGAAACGAGCAAGCCTCGCTGCTGTAGAGGATTCTCTTCTGGTTTATATGTTCGCCCTTTTCGCGCTCGATATAGCTTTCATATATCATCATTTATCCATTTGATGTATTGCTAGAAACCTCGTACCGCTCCCGACTGTGTATTGACAGTTGGCCGAGTTTTGAAGGCAAAAACGTCCGCGCCCGTTTCTCTCCAAATGCTTCATCTCTTTTTTCTTTTTCTTTTTTTTTCCCCCATTTTTTTTATATTTTGTCTCTCAGAAAATGAGCTCGTTCACGAGGAGGACAAGTCTCACGAATGGATCGAAGGCCTGGCAATTCTTATTTCCGTCATAGTCGTCGTCTTGGTTACTGCCTTTAATGATTACACCAAGGAACGACAATTCCGCGGACTGCAGAGCCGAATCGAAGGCGAGCACAAATTCGCCGTTCTGCGCGGAGGCGAGAGCAGCCAAATCTTCGTCGGCGAGATTGTCGTCGGCGACATTTGCCAAGTAAAGAGAATTTTTTCTGCTCCCACGAAAAGAATTTAAAAGGATAATAATCATAATCATAATTTCAATTGATCATCTTTTTTCTTGTCCAGGTGAAATACGGAGATTTGCTGCCCGCCGATGGCATCCTGATCCAGAGCAACGATTTGAAAGTGGACGAGTCGTCACTCACGGGCGAATCGGATCATGTCAAGAAAAGCGAGCTGACGGATCCCATGCTTCTCTCCGGTAAGAAGAGGGGAAAACAAAAAAATAGTTGCCAACTCCACCGAGGTGGCCATTGGCCAATGACCGTGAAACGACATTCCCCCGGTCTCATTTGACTGTTTTGCGCTACCACCTAAATTAGGTACTCACGTCATGGAAGGCAGCGGCCGGATGCTGGTGGCTGCCGTCGGCATCAACTCCCAGGCTGGCATCATTTTCACGCTGCTAGGTGCGGCCGCCGATCAGCAGGAAGCGGACGCTAAACAACGGAAGAAAGGTGACACTCTCTCGCCTCAATCTTACCCACCCTTTCCTTTTTTTTGTTTTATTTTTTTTTTCTCCTCGATAGTCGTTGTTAGTTCGATTTTACACGCCCCGTTTATTCTCTCCCCTCCTCCCGTATTGGCTATTTTTGGGGTTTCACGTCGATCGATACCAATGATCTTATTTAGCCGGTTCGCTGATCCCCCAGCATTTGACTATGGGGGCGTTAGACATTGGATGAAATTCCATTCGTTAAAAGATAAAAAATTTAACAAAGTAAAACTAAATAATAAGGAATTCCGTCGAAGAAAAATCTAGAAGGAAAGAGACGATGATCAACTCTCTTTATTTGTTTTTATTTAAAAATTTAAAATTTTGCAAGCGTTCTAGTTCTTATTCAAGAACTTTATATATTCTATGAATTGTGGATTTTTTTCATTTTCACTTTTGGTTCGTAGTTTGCAAATTCGAAACTTTTTTCATCTCTTGTGCGTGTGTGTGCGCGTGAGTGTGAGTGATACGTCTCATGTTTCCACCATCGTAAAGTATGGACACTTTATGATGAGCCTAGTATGCCTATTCTTAAGTTTTGGATGCATTTTTCAGGTTCAAAATTCCTGCCTCCAGTAATTTTATTTAAAAAAAAAAACGTCGTTTCCTACTTTATTTTTTTTTTTATTTCAGTAGAATTTGATGGTACTGCGGGATTTATTAGAGCATTCAAACGGGTTTTCTTTTTCAAATTTTTTGAGCGATGAATCGATATGGTAAATTATGGAGGGATGTTGAATCTAAATTTTAAAATGGTTTGAATTCTTTGAGTTTGAATTTCCAAAAAAGATTTCCCTTTTATCTTACTTTAGTGCTCCTCGTTTCTTTTTATCGAATATTTCTCTCTTATACATGTATATTTACGCATGGCCTTTATTTTTATGATTCCCCTATTACCATCCATTACCCCAAAAACCACGACCAAATAACCACCGTCACGCGACCACCGACACGACCCGACCCGTACAACTTCCTCTATACTACAACAACTACAACAACAACAACTACTTCTACTTCCCCGATTGCAAAAAAAACCCAAAATCTTGTACAAATACACCAACACGGCGTCTCACATGCCTATCATAAAAATGGGGCGTGTTTCAGAAGCTAAAAAACAACGGAAGAAGAAGAAAGGTACGCAACAACCACAAAAAAAAACATCATCAACACACTGCAGCTTCTCTCTCTCTCTCTCTCATTCTCTCATTCTCTCGTTGTCTCTCTCATTCTCTCTTCACTTTATCTTATCTCTCTCTTTTCCAAATCTATCTTTTCCTACATACTTTGGTCTATCGCTCGTGAATTGGTTTGGGTTGACGCTTTTATTTAAATCTTTTGATCACTTTTGCATTTTTGACCAAACAGCTTGACTTTTACTTGCATGTTTTTTTGTTTTGTTTTTTTGGTGAGAGATGCCTATTTGTTTGAAGATTTGAAACGGGCCAGTTTCCTACTTTTTTCTATTATTTGTTTTGCGAAAATCGATACTCTGGTTTTATTTGATTAAACTTTTATTTACGGGTGGGGGGGAGATATACATCGTCATTCGTCTTTGATGTCAAAAGATGAAACAACAAAAACAGAGAATTGCACTGACACAAAATTGGGCAAAAAAGAAACTTGGCACTCTTTTATCTATCATATCTTTTATCCTCTCGATATAATAACCGTCGCTCTCTTACGTACCTCTCTGTCTCTTCTCTCCTTTCTCGTCTTCTTCTCCGTTCTGTCGCTGCCTTCGCTGTATGCTCCATTCATCAAGCCTCCGGCTTTTGGGTTTTATGTTTTTTTTTTTTTTTTTTTTTTTTTTTTCGGTTCTCTGTTGAAGGGAAGACAGGGGGGTTGTACTTCAATCTTCTGTGTGTTCACTAACATCTAACGCGCATTGTTTATCTTGTCGGGCTCCGTTTGACGTCTCCAGGAGATGTAGAGGAAGGCGCTGTTGGCAACAACAGCCACCCGTCAGATCATGGAGGGAACAACATGGCCAGCAAACAGGAAGCCAGAGAAGGATCCAGCGGACCGTCTGGCGATGCTCCCATCAAAGAAGAAAAATCGGGCCACAAGGATAAGTCGGTTCTGCAAGCCAAATTGACAAAACTGGCCATTCAGATCGGATACGCCGGTAAAGATGATTGTCGTATTTTTATTGTTGTTGATGAATTCCTATCTGACCTTTGGGTGTACGACTTTTTGTGTGTGTGTGTGTGTTTGTAGGTTCGACCATCGCTATCCTGACGGTCATCATTTTGATAACGACCTTTTGCATCAAAACTTTCGTCTACGAGAACCAGCCGTGGAAAAACGAGTACTTTAACTACTTCGTTAAGTTCCTCATTATCGGTGTCACCGTCTTGGTCGTCGCCGTCCCTGAGGGTCTCCCCTTGGCTGTGACTCTTTCGCTGGCCTACTCGGTCAAAGTGAGTAGAAGTTGTCCTCGCTCACGGAACATGAGCTTCCCAACGAGCAAGCTATTAGAGCGACTAATGATTTGTACCCCCCCCCCTTCTTCTTTTCTTTTTTCGTGTGTAAACAGAAAATGATGTTGGACAACAATTTGGTGCGGCATTTGGACGCTTGCGAGACCATGGGTAACGCCACCGCCATCTGTTCAGATAAAACGGGAACTCTGACAACGAACAGAATGACGGTCGTCGCTTGTTATGTCGGAGGACAGCATTACAAATCCATCCCGAAGTACGATTCACTTCCACCGCAGGTGGCCAACCTGGCCATTCAAGCTATTTCCATCAACAGCGCTTATACCTCGCGTATTCTGGTAAGAGAGAGACGAGACTATTCTGGCCACGTCCGCCGCCCATCGATTGACAGCTTTGAATAGATTAACAACACGCATGTCCTATTCGATCTTTCAGGATGGAGACTTGCCTAACGAACCCATCAAGCAGGTTGGCAACAAGACGGAATGCGCCATGCTTGGTTTCGTGCTGGATCTGAAGAAATCCTACCAGAGCATTCGTGATGAGCATCCGGAAGAGTCCTTCCACCGCGTCTACACCTTCAACTCTAGCCGCAAATCGATGAGCACCGTTATTGCCCGTGAAGGGGGCGGCTACCGCGTTTTCACCAAGGGTGCATCCGAGATGGTGCTGAAAAAGTGAGTCCAATCCAGCGCTTCCGGGTTCCTTGATAATAAATCCAATTCCTTTTTTTTTTATAAGGTGCGCCTTTATTTATGGCGTCGATGGAAAACTGGAGAAATTCACTCGTGAGAATCAAGATGGGCTAGTGCGAAACGTAATCGAGCCCATGGCCTGCGACGGCCTGCGTACCATCGCCGTTGCTTACCGCGATTTTGTGCCGGGCAAGGCTGAGATCAATCAAGTCCATTATGACAACGAACCCAACTGGGATGACGAGGATGGAATCATCAACAATCTCACGTGCATGCTTATCGTCGGCATTGAAGATCCTGTCAGACCTGAGGTAAGCAACGCGGTCCAATCGATTTGTTTGACGTCTCTTTGTTTATCATTCTGTTTGATGAATAGGTCCCAGAAGCTATTCGACAGTGCCAGAAGGCCGGTATTACAGTGCGCATGGTGACGGGAGACAATGTCAACACGGCTCGATCCATCGCCATCAAGTGCGGCATTGTCACGCCCGGAATGGACTATTTAATTATCGATGGCAAGGAATTCAACCGACGTATTCGGGACTCGAATGGCGAGGTTTGTTTGTTGTAATTCGACTTCGTTGCCATGGTTATGTTTAACCTTGGGCTCTCGTGTGTGTTTTTCTTTTGCCTTCCTTCTTTTTGACCCCATGCGAACGTCCAGGTCCAACAACATTTGCTCGATCAAGTTTGGCCCAAGCTTCGAGTGTTGGCCCGCTCTTCACCCACCGACAAGTACACCCTGGTCAAGGGAATTATTGACAGCAAAATATCCGACAACCGGGAAGTAGTGGCCGTGACGGGAGACGGTACAAACGACGGCCCTGCACTTAAGAAAGCCGACGTCGGTTTCGCTATGGTGAGCCACTTCGGGGAAATTCATTTCCTTCTACGGTGACATAACGAATGCCATTCTCTTAACTCAGGGCATCGCTGGAACGGATGTGGCCAAAGAGGCGTCCGACATTATCTTGACGGACGATAACTTCAGCAGCATTGTCAAGGCTGTCATGTGGGGTCGCAACGTTTACGACTCCATCGCCAAGTTCTTGCAGTTCCAGCTGACCGTTAACATCGTGGCCGTCATCGTGGCTTTCTTCGGCGCTTGCTTCATCCAAGATTCGCCGTTGAAGGCTGTCCAAATGTTGTGGGTCAACTTGATCATGGACACCCTGGCCTCATTGGCCCTTGCCACCGAAATGCCCACACCTGACCTGCTTACGCGCAAGCCCTATGGCCGCACTAAACCTCTCATCTCACGAACCATGATGAAGAACATTACTGGCCAGGGCATCTACCAGCTGTCGGTCATTTTCACTCTCGTCTTCGTCGGTAAGGATTTTTTATTTTATTTTTTTTTTTTTAGCGGCGGCATCCCTTTTTCCCTCGGTTGTTTCACACCTCAAAAAATCGCGTTTCGTTTTGTTCCAGGTGAGCAATTATTTGATATCGATTCGGGCCGATATCGGGCCGATACCATACCCACCCAGCATTTCACCATCATCTTCAACACTTTTGTGATGATGACTCTGTTTAACGAAATCAACGCTCGTAAGATTCACGGGCAGCGGAACGTGTTCGCCGGCATCTTCACGAACCCCATTTATTATTGCATCTGGATAGCCACAGCGGCTTCTCAGGTGAGACGAACGTGTGTGGTTGAGTTGAACATGTTTGTTGTTTGGGTTATCATTATTCGATTGTTTTTTTTGTGTTTTATTTTTTGTGGTTTCGTGTCTATCCATAGGTGGTCATTGTGCAATTCGGTGGTCAAGCGTTTTCCACTGCCCCCCTCACGATAGCCCAGTGGGCCTGGTGCGTCTTTTTCGGCGTGGGAACCCTAGTTTGGGGCCAGGTGGTCACCACCGTTCCCACTAGCAAGATTCCCAAAATCTTCTCGTATGGCTGCTTCCTTTTTCCATCCAATAGTGTATCGAGTCAACCGTGATTCTTTAATCTTGTATAGAACATTTTCATCTGTTTTTGTCTCGCACTCAAAACACTCAACACACCTGGTCTTTGCCGGCCACGATTGCACACGACGAAAAGGTGTTCCTTAAAGTCACAAAACTTTGTTTAGTCGCCTCCGCACCGTAGTAGCTCTTTTTTTCCCCTTTTTTACCCCCCCTCCACTCTCCTCCCTTTTCTTCAGGGTTTATTTTGCTATCGAGACGATTAGGGAAACTCTTCTAACAAAAAAAATTTCTAACCAATCGGTGACGACATGGTCTCACGGACCGGGACCGCTTGAACATGGACTCGGTTGCCATAATCTCTGATTATTTATTATCTCTTTATTTCTCTCTCTCTCTCTTTTTCTCTCTTTCCAAACCGAGAAAAACAATTAACCATTACTAGGATCTCCGGTAATATTTTGCACTTTAGCACACACAATTCACGCACTTGAAATTCGGAAAGTTGAATTTTTTTTATAAAGAACTGTCATCATTGGAAAAAAAAAACACCTTATTGAAAAAGAATTGAAGTGAATTTTTTATTCATTTCCCTATAGAAAATCGATAGAATTTTACTAGCCCAATTTGCTGACCATATCTCATTATAAAAATCACAATTTTCGGTCCACCGAATCGGACGCGACAATCACACAAAACACGCAATATTCTTTCGTCCTAAAAAGCACTTTGGGTCATTGGGAGTGGGTTTCTCACAAACACACACACAAACACACAATCATTTGGGGGAAATTGGCTATACTGGAAAGGTTGTTGTGTTAGGAACGGTTAAAGTAGAAGGAAATTATCTTTGCGAGTGTTCACTCTTGGCCGGCAAGAAACAGACGAAAGATGTTGGTGTTGCGATCGTCCGAATCCAGCAATCACGCTTTAAAAACAAAAAGGGTTTAAAGAATCGCTGAAAATGATTTCAGAAGTTAAATTTGAGTTTTGATTTATTATTTTTTTTTTTTCTGTTTTTCTAAATGCTCCGATTCGATGTGTTTATTTCCCTTTTACGAACTGGACAACGACAACAGCTGGGGTCGAGGACACCCTGAAGATATTTCAGCTGCCATGGGCGCTCTCACCGAGGATAGATTCGATGCGGATGGTGAGAAGAAGCGGACGACAGGCCAGATCCTTTGGATCCGCGGCCTCACTCGACTTCAGACACAGGTAGGACGCAGTTAAGCCGATGTTGATTCGCATCGGACTTCGTTTCACTCTCTCTATCTCTCTCTCTCAATCTCTCTCTTAACGTACCCCCGCGTTTATTTTCTTTTTGTTTTTACTCTTATTAGAGAATCTTTAACTGTTTCCACACTGATTGGTTTTACCATTGGTTTTTATCTGATTTTTTGATCGAGTTTGTTGCCCCTCCCACCGCCCATTGACAACGTCAGTGCTCCAGAGCATTTACAGTATTATCCACACACACAAAAAAACAAAACAAACACAAAAATTTAATCTGAATTCGCGTGTTCATTCCTAATGACGTGAATTCTCCCATTTCGGTTGGTTTTTTTTTTTCGATTGGTGTTTACCGACTATAGTCGCTGGGTCACTCGACCCCACAACAACATCGAGCGATGTGTTATTCACTACGCTATGAACCTACTTTATTTGTTATATAATTTCTTTTTCTTTAGATTTTGCCGTGGCTATTCGGTTGTGAGTTTCTAGTTCTTTTATGTTTTATTTTATTTCTTAAATTTTGTTTAATTTAAGAATAGTAGATTTAAACAAAAAGTTCTACGTCGATTTAGTTTTCTAAGTGTATCGCTCGGCGTAAAAATATCCCCCGATCGAGCGAAAAACGAAGCAGCGAACATTGCCCGTACAAGCAAAAAGAAAAAAAAATCAGAAAAGATGGTCACGATCGACAATCGATTTTTGCCTAACGAAAAAGAAGAGAAAACGCTCGTGCGTGATTTTCCATTAGACGAGAAAATGATGGCCGTCAATTAGGATGCGACAATGTGGTTCCACACGGTTTTTTTTTCCTCCTTTCCTTTCTCTTCGAAATCATCTACTTCTGCTCTTTGTTCAAATCATCGCTGAAGAAAAGACTTTGGGTTCCTGGAATTTTTTCTCGGTGTTTTTTTTTTTTTCATTGTAATTCTCCCGTTGTTCTTTCTACATCCTTTCCGAGGTTAACAGCTCCACTTCATGTACAGTTTTCTTTGAGACGATGAAGCGATTGTGTATGTGTGTATGTGTCCTCGGTTCAACAATAGTTTTTCACCGAATTGACAAGAGGGTTCGAAGGGTTGGTTGTTGCCATTTTTAACTGGATTTGAAGAGGATATCATCCCCCCTTTACTCGGTTCGTTTCCAACATCATTTTTTGGGTTCTAATTGTTTCCTGAAACCATCACCCCCTTTCGCCGCCCTTATGAAATCTGTTCATTCCTTTTTGGTCTATTCAACGATTCTATCGCTGCCTCAATCCTCTTCTTTCTCTTTCTAATTCCGGTTGCCCCCTCGTTCCGTATCCATCTTTTTTTTTTATCGAATCCATTACACTACCCTGACCAACTCTGGTGCCCAAACTGCTGCCCTACCCCTGTTTGTCGCATTATGTTCCCACATTGTGTTATGCCTCATTTTTCCATCCATCCATCCATCCCACCTCCTCCGTCCACCCAAAAAAAAAGAAAAAAAAAATCCTTCATAAATTCCACATTAGTTGGACGTTGTGACCCGTTTTTATTCCTGCTCGGCTAATTAGGTAACCCCGATTTATTTCTTCTTTCTTTTTTTGGGTTCTTTTTATTAATTCCTGATTTGCTGCTAACCACATTGCATGCACCGTGCTCTTCATTTTCGTCCGTTTGGTTTTCTTTCACGTTTTCGGATTTTTCTTGATTTTTCGCCGTCAAGATCGAAAAGAAACACTGGGGGGAAGGGAAGTTTAAATCGCACTCCGGAAGAATCTTCGGAACTTGCGGCTCTTGTGCCTTAGTGGCCATCACCGCATTCGGAGTTGAGCTCCTTTTTATTGTAAAATGAAAAATGAAAAAAAAAAAAGTAAAGAATAACGGAAAGAATTTCTGAACGAATGAGATGTATTAAGTTGATTGATTTATGACATGAAAATGTCAAGTTAATTAATACGCATGATATGTACTGGGTGTCGATAACGATTTAATTTTTACAAATTCGTGTGTGTGCCTTAATTATTATTTTTAAGTTTTTAACCAAAATCGACGAATTTTTTTTTTTCCCAGAGAAGTTCATGATTTGTAATGTGGTGTTTTGATTAAGAGCATTTGAATGCGTCTAATTTTACGTCTTACTCATGAATGAACACTCGGGATTTCCGTGTTCCTCTATGATTTAGTCTTAAACATTACGCACGTAAGAGTTTTTCACCCTAGCAACCAATTACGTAAGCCTGAAATGTTGATTGATGATCGTGTTTGTGATTTGTTTTTCAATGGAAATCACAGTAATGCTCTCTATTAATAATTGGTGATCGAGAGGAAAATAATGATGAAACAAACCAAAACAAAACTGACCTGCTCCTCCCCCCTCTTTCTGTCCCCGCCCTATAGCCCACACACTCACTCACGTCCCAAAGTCCACGCTAATTGATGGTGCAAATGTATTGATTTCTTTTGTGTTTTTGCTGTCCCGACTCGTCACTGGCGACGCCCCAACATAAACCGACACCCGATGCCGTGTGATTGTGGTTTGCAGCTGCGAGTGATCAGAGCGTTCAAGTCTACGCTGGAGGACCTGGAGGAGAAGCGGTCCGAACACAGTGTGCACAGTTTGCGGAGTTCAAGGAGTCAGTCGGGTCTTCGCCCGTTGTCGGACATCACGTACATAGACGACGACCCCTTACACAGGGCGGCAGCGTCGCAACATCACACCCCCGGTGAGCGTGAGCCCCACGACAGGAGCCGTCCACCTATGGCTTTGACTTCCGATGGTTTGTTGGCAGTGGCTGGCGGGTTTGGGGGCGGTGGTAGTGGCGGAGGTGGAGCGGGTGGACATCATCATGGACACCACCATGGCCAGAGGCAGCAACGGCACTCGTCGTCTGCTGAGCACTCGAACAACAACAACCGAGCCACCGAGCGCAAGAGCGCCAGCGCCGGCTCCGGTGCAGTTCCCTCTGCGCTGACCATTAACGGGCATCACGTGACCCAACCCAGTTCCCGCTCCCATTCCAACACCCATCCGCAATTCCAAACGTCATCCACACTCGTGAATGAAACCACCAACTCTTCTTACTTGACCAGTATGTCTCCTCCCCAATTGCTCACCCCGTACCAGGCCAGCAGCTCCACTCATTATCAGATGCCTCCTCAGATGCCACCCTCAAACCTCCTGCCCGTTCGCTACGACGTTCTCGACTACGATCCGCTCCCGAACCTGCCGGCTGACCTGCCACGCCTCGTTCACGAGACCAGCATCTAAAAAAAAAAAAAAAAAAAAAAATATATTAAAAAACCAAAAAAAAAAAAAACACACATATTTATATTATATCCCAAACCGCACGACGCGAGATGGCAGATCTCACAACCACCACCTCTTATTCCTGCGACCATTTTGGACGGCTTCTTTTTCCCCCCCAACAACATATCTTCTTCTCGCCTCTCTCTCTCTCTCTCTCTCCAACGTTGTTTTCGCTCTGTATTTTCACACGCCAACCAACAGCGTCGTCATCCTCATCCTTAACAAAAACCACACATATACACAACACACACATACACACGGGGCTTGCCTCTCTGTCCATCTATTCATCTCTCTCTCTCTCACTCTCTCTCTCTATTCTCTCTCGATTTCATCACTCTTTTCTCGCTGTTTTAACAAAGTGACTAGTTAGTTTTTGACTGGGGGCGCTTGGTTGATGTCTGTCTGGATTGGGGCCCAACACTGGAGTTGAGCTTCAAAAAAATGTGTTTGTCGCTATCATCTCTCAAGCCAATAAGAGAGGGACCGCGGGAATCGGGGCAAGTTTCCTTTCAAAGAAAAAAAAAGGGCAAAACAAGTGACGCGAAAAGGGGAAAATGTTGTGTCGCATTTTGTGAATGTCGGCTTTCTTTTCGGTGGTTTGTGTGTCCTTTCGTCGGCTTGGCGGATGTTGATTTTGACAACGCCCGTCATAGTGATAAAGTACTACTATTATAGACGTGACAATTATTGCTCGTTGAAGCTTCCAAAGCAAGCTCTCTTCTGCGAGATTCCTTTTTATCCAGCGTCCGATTCCCCCTCCCCCCCCCCCCCCTCACTCCGCCCTTTATACCGCCATCGTTTTCCGGTTCCAGTGTCAATTCTTGTTCCGACTTTTGATGGAAGACAAAAATTGGAAGTGAGGAGGAAAGGGAGGAACTGTCATGTGGCTTGATGTGAGAAGCCCAGTGTTACTTTGATTTCGAAATCTCCTCCCAAAACATATGCGAACATTGCCCCCCCCCCCCCCCCGACTCTTCACCGTTTACGATGGCGATCGCCCGCCAGGGGAAGAGAGAGAGGTTATCGATTCACGAACGGTGTCACAAGAGGAGACTCAAGAACACAAACACAGAGCGCAACAAGAAGATAATGATGAGAGGATCCGCCAGTTGTGCCTGCCACGCAAGATGGAGCTGTCTTTGTCTTCAACATCTGACGAAACAAAGCGATTCTATCGCCAGCCTATTTAAAAATTCACAAAACGAGTAGGCTATCTTACTAATCACGGTTGCTCGTTTTTTTTTTCTAATTTTTTTCTTTTCTGATTATTATTATCATTTTTTTTTATCGAATCGTAAATATTTATATCTTTCTTACCCTATTCTCCCTCTGCGTTGTATTTTTCATAGCGGTTGAAGAATTTTTTTTTTGTCACTCACTCAATTTTTCTTTTGGATTGTTTGTCATTTTCAGTTGGATGACGTTTCGATTTTTAGCTTCGGTTTTTTTTTAACGGTTTTTCTGTTTCCAATATTTTTGATGCGATGAAAGGCAAAGGCCGGAATCGGTGGTTCGCGTGGTTCTGCATCTAGCTCTTTCAGAAACTTAATTTTCGCTAGTCTTCAAAAAAAGGTTCGAAGGTTTGGCGATCCAAGCAAGGCACTGCATGTCTTCGACGATTTCAGTAAACAAACCAAAAAATCTTAACGATAATCAGGGAACTATTTCGTGTTGATTGGAATGTACCACATGGAAGTTATTTTTTTTTTCCTAAATGATAGTTTATCGTCACAAATTTCGTCTACATTTCTTTTTCTTAGTTAGTAAGCGTGTGATTTATGAAACTGCCGTCAGATCTCGGATCTGCTTCCTCACTCAAATCGCTTTTTCTATTTCATTTTTCATTCATTCCGTCTTTTTTTTAAATTTCGGGTAGATTGTTGTTTCCTCTTTCCTTTTTTCCCATCTTTATACTAGTGTGTAGTCGATTACTATTTTCTGTTTTCCTACATATATCCTCGACAGCACCCTCGTCTCTCCCTTTTACCCCACGTCTGTATGAGACAAAAACCCGATTACAAAATTCATCACCTGTGTCACCAAATCTAATTTTTGTTGGCCCTTCTCTCTCTCTCAATCTCTCGTCCTCTCTCTCTCTCTCTCCTCCCTCATCCCCAATTGTATTGAATATCTTCTCTTCCGAATTCTGATCTTTCCATTCCTCGACTATTTTTATTTCATTTTCGTACTCGATGAATTCTTACCTTTCGATACATTCCCCCCTTATCACCACCACGATTCGTATACCGGCACAAAAGCGAACAAATCAAACCTATCTCAAAATCTGTTTCGTCAAGAGCTAACGACAGATGATGTTCTTAAACGAGTTAGTCCGATTTTTTTTTCCGAATTAAGAAAAATAAGATAGCGCACTTGATAACCACTATCTCGCCTTCTATAACGGATACTTCTCTTCTCTGTCCTGTCAGATGCAACGATTCCTTTCTACTTCGTACAATACGTCGACAAATATCTCTTTGCTGTTTTCTCTATAGTTACCCTCGTCGGTAGAACATATCCAATAGATAGCTTTTTCCTTCACCGCTCAATCGGGGTTATTCCACCGCATTTTGTTTTCATTTTTGTTTTGTTTTTATTGCGATTTTCGATCACGGCCCATGATCTCTGAAGTTGCAATTCTTTTTACGAGTTTTTGTTTTCCAAATGGTTATGGCTTATCCCCTTTTTTTGAGTATCGAAGAACTCGTAGATGCTGTTGAACACACCAATTTACAGTTTACATCCCGTTTAATTTTTTAATTTTTTTTAAATTTGTTGTGATTATGTCACGTGGCAAACAATTAGTTATGAGCTTCAGATTTTCGGATGGATCGCATACTCAATATTTTGATACATTTCTTAAATTTTGTGTAGTTGCGGAGCATAATTCTCGGGTACAACTTACGATAGGGGTTCATTGTCCTTACTCTTTATTTTTTTCAACCAAACCCTGGCTTTAAAAATTTTATCATCTTTGTTAGTTCGAGGGAACTCCTGCCTTGTATTAATGTCGAGATGGACTTTTCGTCTACACTCCACACATAACCTGTCCCGAGTTCCCCATTTCTGCCATACATATTTTGTTTTTCCTTTTGACTTGTGAACACTGGAATCTATTTGTTCCCCATTTTCTTATTTGGTTTTGGTAACGCGAGACATGTGGCCGTCTTGTTATAGCCATCTTGATTCTCTTCGCTTCGTCCTTTTTTTTCAGTTGTAGGACAAATCCAACAATTCTAAAATTTTATTTGAGTTACACACATCTCTCTTCCTCCCGATCTCGGGCTGTTTCAGTTCCTCTACACTTTCAATCAGTTTAGCTGATTGGATAAACGATCAAGACGTCATCAATCCGGTTCCGTCGGCATGATTACATTAAATTGAGAACCAAAGCCAAAAAAAAATCCGATTTTTCTTTAAATTTCTCCATCGTTATTACAAGTTGCAGTTGAAATGGATTTTTCAACTTCAACGTACCCGACATCGAGATTTGATGATCGGGGCAATCTAAATTTTTTTTTTTCTTGTTTTATTTTAATTCCTTAAAACTATCATTATTATTTTGTCGTGCATTTCAACCTGGATCTTTTTATCTTGAAAGTTAAACAAACAAACAAAATCACGCCGCAAAAAATGATCCCTGTATTCTTTGCTTTTCTCTTTTTTATTCTTACATCTACATTCCTCTCTCCGTCAAGGTGATTGGTGGTGAATTGCAGGAACGTTTGATTCCGGTTCCCTACAGCAAGAATACCACAGACCAAGCTGTAAGCTCTTCCTGTTTTCATTTTCCGTTTACCTGAAAAAAAAAAAAAAAAAAAAAAAAAAAAAATTAACCAAAAAAAAGATAGCCAACGAAAAACAGAAAGAAAGATGCATCAGCTTGTGGCATTTAAATAGTCATCATTTAATTTTTCTTACATTTTTGTTGATCCTTTTATTTCTCGTTCTCTTCGATAAAACTCTTTAGACCTCCCTGTTTCTTCTCCACGTAGCATGAAGCTCATTTTTGGACGCATGATATATCGAGGCTGGCAGAATAGCATAGACGTTAATGTATCGTTATTCTCTCTCTCTCTCTACACCGCCTGATGCCTCTTGATTCTCACTTCAGAAAGTCAAAACAAACAACCAAAAAACAACAAAACAAAACAAAACCGTTTATGATTTGCTTGGCCTGTTTCGTTTTTTATTGATTTATTTTCAGTTGTCATCATCACGTATCTCACTTGGAGTTGCCCACGCTCTAAAGTCGTTGTTTCTGTTACTTTTTTTCCGTGTTCGCATTTCCAGGTCCGATTCCTCCCCCCTTTTTTTACGTGTATCATTTTAGCTTATTAGCTATTCAGTGGACCTGCATTGACATGTCCCTTTCTATCTTCAGCCCGTTCCCTTGTAAATTTGACTCAAATAATTTTTTTCTTTATTTCTACCATAATTTGCTCTTTGCGATTCGAGAAATTAGTGTTTACGGATATTAGACATTATTTGGTAGGATTCGAAACGTGGGAGGTTTCACGCGTTCAGGGCACTACCTTTTTTGAATCACACAAAGACAAGACTTAAATTTATTGTATTACCTTCCGTTAAATTGGCATCCGGCTGTTTGGTTCTTATTTGAATTCAATTTAAATTCGTTCGTTATTTATCGTTTTATGTTTTGGAATTTTGTAGCTTAGCAGGCGAAATTGAGCTGGGTATTCCGCCCTTCCACTTCGGTGCATGATTGCTGTTTCCATTTCAATTAGTTGAACCCTGGCAAATCAGAATTAAAAAAAAAAAAAAAAAAAAAAGACCCCCTTCTCTCTTCCCCTCTGTGTCCTACTACACACAATGTTCAATTCAAGCCTCTCCTTGTCAATCTTTTTCCTTTGGCGGGGGGAGGGATGTGGGAGAACGGGATTTAGTAGAGTAGGAGCCGAGAGGAAGAAGATGACAAGATAATACAAAAACCTGCCTGTTTCACACATCACACTGCTGTGTACAGTACAACCATACCCCAAGACCGATGAGATGTCACGGAAATGGCACCTACAGTCATCAGTCAGATAGCATGCTGCGTGTCTATTCAAACACGCACTGTTTACACCCCCGTATTATTCCCTTTTTAAAACCCTATTGAATTGCGATTCCTTTTTCACCCCAAACCCCGCAGTCTTCTATTCTTTTTATTAAAAATATTCTCTCTTTCTCAGAGGCGAGCCGTTGTTCATTTATTTTTTATTATTATTATGTTTTTCTTTCAGATTCGCCAAAACTAAATTTTCCATTATTTAGATTTCGATTTAATTAGCGTCTACTCCATCAAATATCGGCCGATTTCGTACGTATCTCGTCTTGTTCTTTCTACTCGCGAAAAACGAAAAAGATTCGGGGCAGGACAGGAATTTCAAAGCGAAGGGAGGGAAACGAAAATCGTTGAGGAGAAATTATTCTGAGACATGCAGTGTTTGTCTTCTTTTTTTTCTCTTAGCTTTATGGTTCGAATAATTTTTTTCGCTCCTATATCTACTCCAATTCTCCAAACGTCTCCAGAAGCGCGAAAAAGCAAATGCCACACAAATGTTCCATCCAGCCTTTGCCAGCTGCGTGTCGTATTTTTTCTTTTTTTTTTCTTTATTATTTTTCAGATGGATTTTTTTAAGTTTCATTAATTTAATTTCTTATTCATTATTCGAATTCGGTTTGCAGCTACTTCAGCCGACTTGGTCTGACATTTTTTGAGTTTCAATTATCCGTGTGACAGCTATTGTCTTTGTTTTTCGGTTATTGGTGTTGCCAGTTTCATTGTTGTTGGAAGCGTTCGCTCTTCGCTGTATGTTCATGCGTATCGATGTATTCCAATCTGGAAATCCAATGTTTATAGCCCTCGGACTTGACACACACCGATTGCGTGGCTCTGGGAATCATGTTTGTCCGCGTAATTTTCTGTCCTTGTCGGTTGGAAAACAAAAAGTTGTCGGCTCTATATTCATTCGATGTCCAGGTTTCGGTGGATATTCATTTCAACATTCTATTTCTCTCTATCTTCATTTTCGTTACATGTAATTAGTTTGTTATTGTTATAGTTGTATTTTTCGTGGAGCAGCTTCTATGAAACATTTTCATTCATACTTTTACTATTCTAGATAGAAATTCTTACGCTGCTTTTGGTCAAAGAACGAAAAAATTATCATATAGAAAATCGATCCTTCTTCGGAAAATCTTTTTCTTATTTTCAAAATGTCCTTGTGTTTGACTCGCTTCTCGATGTGAATACGAATTCAAGTTGTTGGTCTGTTTTGCTGAGTTGTGCACGTCATATCGGAACACTGCCTCTTATTGGTTTTTAGTTTTGAATGCTGGTTGAATTAACTACTAATCTACTAACAATGTACATAGCTTACGGAAATATTTTTATTATTTTTTGTCTCACATTTTTTTTTTTTTCGTTATTTCTATTGGGGGAAAAACCCGACCGCGAAAAATTTTATGCACAGTTACAAGTAGCTTTCTATTTCCATTTGATTTCGTCATTCTAGTAGATTTTCATTTCCGATTTCACTTTCTTTTTCTCATCCAACAGCACCTTTTCTTCTCGTAGATTTCCCAGAAAACGTACATGTTTTTATAGTTCTACTATTTGCTGTACTTTACTGGTCGATCTTTTGTAGACGCTAAATCAATATTTCATTATTTTGTAAATTTGTAAAAAAAAAAAAAGCAAACAAAAAACAAAAAGTAGAGATGGAAAACCACTTGAAACTTGATATGGGGGCTTTGTGCATTTGTTGTCGGATTCATGTACTTACGCAAGGTCTGGTACACATTCTAATAATGTTTTTTTTTCTCTCTCTCTCTCTCTTTTCTTTGTCTCGTGCATTTGTTTTTGTTCCGGTGTATTTGCCGACACACCAAAAAAACAAAACAATCGAAACAAAAACATTTTCACGGATATCACCGATGTAGATCCGCGTCGTTAACGCCTTCCGCCAGGGGGTTGATCCGCGGTTGATGGAGCGCACCAACCCGGCCCTGGCAGCGGTGCTACAGCGACAAGCATCCGCGTCTTTGGCGAAACGTTTGTCGCAAGCCTCTTCAATTGACTACGCTGACGCCCCTGGAGCGACGGGGATAGGTGAACGCGAGCGAGACTACTTGGCACCCGAAGTGGACATGGAGCGACTCTCTTCGCGGAGCCACACGGAAACGGCCGTTTGAGGAAACAACAACAAAAAAAAAGACAACAAAATTAATAAATTAATAATTCATGATCTAATGCTCTTCGAGGCGGAGAAGAAAAACTAAAAGAAAAAAACCTAAAAAAAAAATCGAAATAGGAATCAAAGAAATCCATCCATCATATACTGACTTTCCCTGACTTCCCAGTTCTTAATTTCTGTTTTTTTTTCTTCTGTTTTTGGAATTCTCCGGCCCGAGTTCTGTATGCATCTGTTAACTCTCTTCCAACTGCCGAAACATGTTCTCCGACGATGAAATTGATCAGCCCATACCACTCCATTTCTTTAATTCTCTTTGTGTGTTCTTATTCTACCCGTTTCCCTTCAACGAGAATGATGTGCTATGGTACGCTTACCTTTTTTTCTACCGTGCTAATATCCCCCAATTCTTAGACGTCAAAGGAAAAACAAATGGAATGAGGAGCAGAAAAACACCCAATTTTTACTTTGAAAATTTAGCAAACAAAAAATTGGATTCAACGTCAATTACTTGTTCAAGTGAATGCGATTTTTGTTTTTGGTTCTTACTTTCTCTCATTATTATTTTGTTTTCCTCTGTTCGATTTTTATGTGAGTAAATTCAACTGCTGTTGAAGAGAAAGAAGGTAGTATAACACAGGAAGTGATTGCTTAGTTGGGAGGGGGAGATATTAAGAAACCCAGTTGCCGTGTCATCAGATTTCTACGACCCTCTTTAATTGAAAAAAAAATACGCAGAGAGTTTGCAACCTTCTCGCCGATGTCCGTCTATTTAGAAATAATTCTGCAATTTAAAGAAACCTCTTCGATGTCCTCCTTATATATGATTTTGAATTTCTCTATATCCCCCACCTTGCTTTTTCGTTTGTTATATTTTACTTATTGGGTTGAGTGGAGACACTTTTTCATTTCTTTACTTGTATCATATGAAAAAACCCCTTTTTCGAGTATTACCGTGTGTTTGCGTGTGCGTTCTCTACACTTCCCATTCCTCTCCGACCTTGGTACACTTCATTTTCATCATTTTGTTGGTTTGGGAAATCTTTCGTTTCGCTGTAATCTTCCTTTTGTTTTGTTTTCTTTCCTCCCTCTCTTTCTATCTTTCCCTCACAGTGTGCTTTTTGTAATGTACGTAAGTGTGCTACTTATATTTCCTCCTTCGTTTTCTTTTTCACCTCTTTTTACTTGTTTTATTTCTTTCTTTTTTTTCGAATTCAGAATTATTAAAGTGTGTATCTCCCTCTCCATCTCCCGAAAAAAAATCTCCCTCTCTTAGTTTAAAATTGCCACCCTTTTGAACTCTTTTTATCATCTTTTTTTTTCTTCCGTGTCTTTTTTCCATGAGGGATGTTTCGATTGGTTTCCAGACGCGAGGTCCTTATATACATAGTAAACGAGAGAACAAAGCCATAGTCTTACGTTGTCAACTCTGTTTCAAATACTATTTGATACGAATCGGTTCTCATTAGTTCCTCGATATGTTTCGTCGGTTTCTTTTCTTACGTCCTCATTTTTCCTTTGATTCTTGATCGAAATCTTTTCTACAAGACCGAGAGAAAGAAGCAATGACGAAGACCCACCTATAACTCTGACTCCCTCTCCCCTTCTCCCCTCTAAATTTATTGACCTACAAATTTCTTTTTTATGTTTCACTGCCAATTTTCCACGAATTGCCCGAATGCATGTGTAATTTGTCTGTTTTCAGGAGTTTAAACAAGCGAGTGAAAGAGATATTGAAAAAAAGAGAATTTAACTTGGGTTAAAAACGATTGTGAATGAGAGTGAAATGTAAAACGTTCTGATGTGGGGGTGGTGCCTTGTTTCACCGATCACCCCGTTCTGCAAAGTCGCCCTTTTTTCTTTTTTTTTTGGGGGGGGGGGGGGGGGGGGGGTTGAGGATACTTTCTCCAGTGAGTTTCAGGACGACTCTTTTCTGTTCTCTTTGATATCACCATTTCTCTCTAATCCCGACCTCTTTAGTTTAGAACAAGTTTCAATTGGAATTTCATTTCCTCACACTGCCTCTCATTCAGTTGGTTGTTAGAGTGGAATCGTGGAGACAGAAATGAAGCTTACAAACACCGTGTTGCCGGTAGGACATAGAAGCAATAGTTGTGTTAGGGGGGTGACGCCCGTGTATGAGGAGAATAGAAAAGAAAAAAGAAAAAAAGCGGAAAATTCATTCTGGTCGTCTTATCCAACGCGGTTGTGTGCGCTATTGCTACTCTCCGTTTGGTTATTAATTATTTATGTAGATTTTTATTTCTTTTTACTGAAAGAATGGCGTGAAATAACCCATTGGGGGTTCCCTATTTTTAAAGTTGTTATTAATGAGAGTTAAAGAAACACACACATAAATAATCTATGTGAAAGCGGCGCCTGATTTTTCTTTCTTGCATATAATTTGACATTTTTAAAAATTATTATTTTTATTATTAATTCCCCCTACCCATCCGTGAATCCATGATAGGATAATTTTTCGTTGAATTCATTAGACAGAAGCATTTTAAAAAAAAGAGAGGCATGGACATTTTCACATTGAACACTATGTAATACCTGCTCGGATGGCCAATTTGAACAAAAAATGTTGCGTCACATCGAGCGTTATGAAATAGAAAAACAAGAACTCGCGTGCGTGCGTGTGTGTTAATTTTCCCTGTTCTTCTCTCCTGCTGTTTTTTTTATTATTATTTTGTTTTATTTTATTTTTATTTCGTGGTTTTCACCGTTGGCGAAGAATCCATAAAAAAGTTATGCATTGTAATTGCTGTTGAATAGCCAAGTATTTCTTTTCAAAACAATTTTTTTTTTCAAACTTCTCGTTACATACTTTTATTGTTGGTGGAAAGAATATTTGCGAAGCAAAAATGTGTTTCTGCTCCTCCCTCCTTTCATCCCACACCACTTCTGAAAGTGTTACTGATTAACTATATGATTATGGATTTTAAAAAACTAAAAAAAAAAAAGAGAAGAGTGTGTTGTTTTTTCCACCCCTTCTTTTTCATTACAAGAAGTCAAGAAAAAAAAGAATTGTTTGTTATAAGCGAAGAAATTTTTACAAGTGTTGTTGACGTAGCGTTTTATCTTATGGTTATTATCTTTATATAGTTGCGCTCCAAAGGGTTCATCGTTTTTCATGACACACACACACACAAAAGGAAGACTGTTTTTTCTAAGTCACGTCGTCCTCTCTTGTCTTTTTTCTCTCTCTATCTATCTATCTAACTATCCATCTCTAAACTTTCTCTCTCTCTGTAGCTTGTGGTAGCCAACGGTTGTTTGTTTTCTTCTCGATTCCTTCCCAATTTTAACGACTGACCCCCCCCCATCCCCTCTGATCCCCTCCTCCTGGAAAAGAAAAAAAAATACTTAAATCTCTCTATTAGAGAAAAAACCGGAAGTTATTCTTGATTCCACGACTCCAATCTTTCCATTAAAGGTGTAAATGTGCCAGTGCATTATGTCATAATTTTAGTAAAGGGGGGGGGGGGGTGATGACATTTGTCCCTGGCGGAGAAAAAAAAGGAAATGGGGATGAAATACGAGTCTGTGTCTCTTCGCATCCTTCACACTTGTTTTCCCGTCATTTGATTTTACTTTTACTTTTAAGTTGGACGTGTCCATTATCTTTTTTCCTCCTATTTCTATGGCTGTCATTCTTTCCATCTTTTCTGGCTAGTTTTCTTTGATTTGATTTTAGGTTCATTCGACAACAACAAACAAAATATGACTCTCCGCAGCTGAACTTATATATTCCCGGAATTATTATTATTTTTCATTTTTTCTTGAAACTTAAAAAAAAGGTTCCCTTCCATTTCCCGCTGATGATGATTGTTTGACAACCAAAAACATGATGCCCTCTATAGCCCTTGTATCGATTATGCAGCCACGCGTAATTCGCAAGTCTAATGGATAGAAGAGAGGAGCGTGATTTCTTTTGATTATGAGGTTTGAGTTCCGAGTGGTCTTCTTTTGATTTCCTTCATTTCCCCGTCGACCCTTTGTCTCTCTCTTTTCTCTCTCACTCTTTTTCTATCCAATTTTTAAATATCTTATCTTCGTATATTTCTCCTTGTACAAATAAAACTTTGAGCTCTTGGTTACCAGTGTTCTCATACTGTTTCCCCGGCACTTCTTTTTACTCGTGTAATGCTGTTATTAACAGTGTGGTGTCTCTATACTGTCACTCACCGTGTCTTGTAGTCCAACTAACCCCCCTCCCCCCTAAAAAAAACAACACTTTTCTTCCTTTTTGATACATTCAACAACAACAACAATTCTATCAGCGTCAGGCCATTCACTTTTTTGTTTTTGCCACAAAGGTTTTTTTTTTTTCATCCATTGCAATCAGCCTGATATGCATGTGTCGGATATCCGATTTCTTTGAGGGTTGGGAAACAGGTAAGGAAGTGGACTGAATGGAATCATAAACACTTCATAGTTTAGATTTTTCGGGGGTGGTGTTGGACACAGGTGTTCTACGGCAAATTAACTCCGAATGGTATACGGACATTCTGGCGTTATTCTCCCTTACTTACACGAGATGCAGGACGTCAACCTTGTCGGTTGACGAGGAATAAGTTGAGTCGGCCGCAATTATAAATTAGAGCGTCTCTTATTAGCTCTGTCGAAATAGCGGTCGACCAATAAATCAGGTAAATGCAAATGTCGAATGCAAAAAGAAGAGATCAATTGCGGTATGCTATACGAGGTGGACGAAAAGATAATACAAAAAATCTGCCCAAATGTGTGGAGCAAAACTATACGCTATAGATTATTGAATGAATTAACCAGCACTCAAACTGTCAAAAACAAGCGTTTGTGCATTGGTGGTTTCTACAGCGTGTTATACCAATATTTCTATATAGCTACAGTATAATATATACAAGCTAAATAAAACCAAACACTATTTAGCTCATCGCGAAGCTAATTATAGTTTTACCTTTGCAATTTTGTTCAAGCAAATTACGATGTCGAGAGAATATGTGGTTCGTTGCGTTTCCGACATAGCAAATAAAAATTCCAAAATAACATTCCGTCATCACTTAAATATTGAAATCGTCCGATTGTATTCACGACTCGAATGCAAAAATGGGGGAGCATTTAAAAAAAAAGGAGATGTTCAAAGGGGCAAAGGGAGAAAAAATAACCGGTTAACTCATCAGAAAACCAAAGTATGTGCAACATTCGAATTGTGAAAAGATGAAAGTAAAAAAAGAGATTAGAAAGAAAAAGAGTCTGGCCTTGAAAGAACCAACAAACACGGGTAATATCTAAGACAAAGAACGTTTCAAATCGCGGCCAAATAAGAAGGCCGAACTGCGTTATACATTCACAAACAATGTTTCATCATAAATATGCGCTCCAAAAACCATGAAAAAATAGGAGATTTTGGTTGGGTTTGTTGTCGACCGAGTGCGAGACCGTTGGACATTTTTTTTTTTTAGTTCACTGGGAATCGCTAGGATTCAGTGAGATCCGATTATCTGATTTGTGGAACGAGGGCCGGCCCAGGTTTCCGACATCCTTTCCGCTGGATCTTTGCGGATGAGTAGTATTAATACTGCCATCTGTACCGTACTCAGTTACTTACCGCTCCCACACGAAGCAAGGCTGTCTAAAATAATAACTGTTACCACAAGTAAAACAAACAACACGACGCGTGCTATGTGTAAAAAAAAGGAAATATCAATGCTCTCATCGACTAAAAATTCACACATTTGGCGTTGAAAAAACGGGGGAATCGGAACAAAACAACTCGGAGCCAGCATCCGGGATTATTTGTTTTTGTTTTATTTGGTATGTATATTTGTCGATTCGACTGGTTTTTTTGAAAAATTTGCGTGGCATTTCTCAGTCGACTGGGGGAAGTATTTCAATGCAGTGGCATGTAAAATAAAATATAAAAAAAGTCAACCATCATCAGCAAAACGTCTCTTATGAATTCCATGTGCGTTCGTCTTTGTGCATGGTCGACAAGAGCACCAAGTTTGCCAAGAATAAAAATAAACGAATTAAATCGTCTGCTGATCCGTGTTGGGACACTGTTGGACAGAGTCCGGCCATTAAGAACCGGTGATTATAGTTGTCGTGGAAATCGTTCACGACGCAACATGTCAGGAGTCTTGAGACGTAGTCGACTGCTGTGCACCGCTTGACGAGCTCCCGGCATTGGCTGTAGCGGAGACGGCCGCCTTGGTGACGGGTGAATTCGAAGCGATAACATTAGTCGCGGTGGCAGCCAATAGGGTGCTTCGATCCTTGCTGTTCTGTTGCGTCAGTTTAGCACAATTGGCCGCGAAATTGTTGCCAGTTTTCAGGTGACTTCGCAACGAGCTGACGCAGACATAGACGGGACGATAGAGAACGACGTCCGCGTCACAAGTGTTGGGCCCACCGTCGTAAACTTGGCCAAGCTGGAACTCCGGCCCGACATATCGACCTCCTTCCACATGCTCACACGCCGGCTCTGTCCGCATAGCACAAATAATAGAAGAGAAACATGGGCATAATCAAAACAAATGGATGGGTGGGCTTTAGAGCGCCTTGGACGTCATTCCAACCAGCATCTGCCGAATAATTGAAATGAAGCGTACCGTAGTAAACCACTGGCTGGTTGGGTGAATTGGGAATCCGGAACGGAACGGTGGCTATTGTTACGGGGAACTCCATTGTCAAGTCCTCTGCCTCCGACTCCAACAGCAAACTGACCTGTGTGTGTGTTTCCAAAAATACATTTGATTGCTGGTCGAGATCAATCGGCGGCAAGGCGCACTTCAAATTGACTCACGTGAAGGGCGTAATAGACGTTAATCATCCGACAGACGCCAACTAGCGTCGTCGGTAAGGCTGGCAGCACCAGTGACTGAGATGAATCGAATTTGGAACGCCTCCCCGGCTGGACTGGATCGCCTCGATATTCTAGCACAACATGTTGCAGCTCCTTGGTGGCGCCGAGAACTACTCGGTGAATAGTGTACTCCACATACTTCAAAGAAATACAAGTAAATGAATAATAGAAGTCCAATGCTGTTACAGTCTTCTTGATTTGATTAGCTATTGCATGGTGGATCGGTGGAGCGATTGCTAATTCGCCGCCGACCTTAGAATCACGTTTCGTAATTGCCTTATATATTCATTGAATGGAATCCTCAAGTTGCCTCGCCCAAATGGCCCACCTCTGAATGGCTTTTAATTTGTGTAATATGATCACGCTGCCGAGCAACGCACCGTTTCGTCGGTCGATCAAGAAGTTATTCACTGTCAATTAATATTGGAATAGATGAAGAATCGGGCACTGACCTGGACGAGACGTAGTCGAAGCCGCACTTCTTCAGCGCTGCGGTTGTGGATGTCAGCCTTCAAACGCAAGCTTTCGCCGCTGACGTAAGCAGACCTGTCGAGTTGAACGCTCAGGGATAGAGGACCCTTCTTACAGCAGAGGCAGCAAGAAATCCGCTTTCTCCGTCGACTGAGCGGTTTCTGTCGATTCAATTGTTTCAGTTCAATTTAAGGCTGTTTCAATGTTACTTAAGCAATTTGTCATTTTTCAACACACCAGGTATTGCTCCTCCATACAGTCGATGTGAGGTCCGATGATGGTGAAGTACTTCATACCTTGTGGAGGGGACGCGTACGGTATATCAACCGTCGCCTAGCAAAAGGCAAGCCAAAAGTTAGACGATAAGAAAATTGTAAAAAATTATCCGAAAGCTATATGCAATCCAAGGTTTCAATAGCGATCTATATAAGCTACTTGAAAGGAAACTTGATTTTAAAATATTTGGTCCCATTCCCTTCAGATGTTCAATTTTTTTTTTTCAGTAGTTGATTCTTTCCAGTGAAAGTTTGAAGTCAAATAAGTTGAAAAAGGCAAGTCAAAGACTGCCAGTGTGCCAAAAAAATCCCATAACCAACGACAAATCCCCTATATGCCTTACATCTCCCTTCCACTATATAGAGAGCTTCCGGCACTCACGGGAGCTCCAGTATAGAAGTTGCGACTAAAGATTAAGCTGGCACACTGGCAGATGCAACATCAAAATCCAACAAGAGCTCACAATCAATAAGATAGCTTTTAAGCTCCTCCTCTTTCCATTCCCGTCTCCACCCATTCTCATCTTCACCGTCGTATCTCTTTCATTCGCTATTCCAGTGCATTCTGGGTTTTTTTCTCGTCACCGATCCTGCGGAGCAAGAAGAAACTCGCTCACCCACTACTGCTGTTTGGGTTTATATTGCTGATAGCACGACAAGAAGCACGAAGAATTCTAAATTAGCAGCAGCTTGCATGTACAAGTTTATATATCGGTCTGTTGGCCGTCTATTACGAAGCTTACCTTGATGTAGTATCGAACCGTTCCTATCTTGCTCTCGAACGAGCAAGGCAGACAGCTCTCCGGCAATAAAAAGTGAAAGGGAAACTGGTGATAACCTCTGGGCAGCACTGGGATGGACCCGTCGGCTTTCTCTGTAACAAATAATGTTTTAACGAATGGTGCAAAGAGAAAAAGTTATGCAATCTCAGCTTTTGGGTCGACTGCGGTGCTATACCAATTATCGAGCCAATTATAGTTTTGCATGGCATTTTACAATTTACATACCTTTTCCCCAGATAGTCGATCGTTCGTCTATGAAGTACTGGTCGTCACTAATTGATTGTTGGTCGCCGGAAACCACCACTTTCCATTCTAGATGAGCTCTTCCTCGTAGCACTACGCGGACAGCTGTTTCGAGAATTTCAGGACAAAACAAACGAACAGTATTATTAATTATTATTCTTTTTGTATTTGGAGAGATTCTCCTTTGGTTTGAAGTGATCAAATGAAACGTCCGAGTTTCAACGCCAGAACAATTTCAGTCCGTGTAATAATACAACTATGTCATCAAATGCCCAGCTTAAATTACGCAAATGAAACTTGAAACTCATCCAGACGTAAATAGCCGAGTATTTACGACCTCTACTCTTCTTACTCCAATTAATTCAATACCTGCATTATCTGTTTCATTCACAGCTCTCTGCGTCCAGTCATTAAAATTGCGTGTGTGAGTGTCTACATGGACGTTATACCCATATTGCGCGCGCTCTTCTCATTAAATTTGAATGCCCCGCTTGTTTGACAATTGCACGATAAACTATTCGATGCTGGTTCTCTACCAAATACGATAATTTGAAATAATAACGGTAGGTCGCCGGGTATAGGAATTACAAATTGGGAAGATATAAAAGGGCCTGCTTATAAATGCAAGGTGTTTTAATATTTAGAACCAGTAACCCTTTACCGATGCCTCGTAAAAAAACCGGACAGGAAAGATATTACTATTTGGTATGTGTATCGATCAAACTGTCAAACAACAAAAAGAAAGTGAAACATTTGGGATATCGGATTCTGTGGAATATCATTCCCACCTCAATGTATAGACCTGATACCACTTTTCCACAGTGCCTCCCATATAGTGTGTAAAAAAAAAGGACATGAAGTTGTTCCCTCGACGGGGAAAAGAATGCGCTTCCTCAATACTTTATAGTTTATACTGTAGAGTAGTTCCCAAGTAAACCGGAAATTATGTATGAAAGCTCGGGGTGCCGCTAAAGTATGGCTAGAGGCTAGCAACCAGATGAGATGAAAGTGCCGATAAAAATATGAAACTACTCGGAGATGGATTGATTATGTTCTCTATTTCCAATCTATTTCCACTTGATTTACCAATTTGCTGAATCGGAAGGCGCTCATCCCGTCAGCACGCACATGCAGCACAGCTGACGGAATAATTTCCGATACGAGAAGTCCTTTCTCGTTCTCGAGCTCGCCCAGCGCATTTGTCTTTTTTCCGCCCACACATCGAGATTGATTTTTATGTTTCCCGACCAGCAGGGACATTGCCACCCACACGGCCTGTCATTCCGGCGAACTGTGGGCATATTGAGTAATAAACTATTTATTGAAGCTGGCTGGCGATGGAGAGTGCCATTGGTCGAAGTCTCACAGCAACGCGCATGTTGTTAGTGCTCGTGAGCACTATTAAAAATGGATCAAGAAACCAGCTACAGCTCGTTTCAGCGCAGTGTGTGTCCTATGTGCAGCGCGTATACAGTATACCTCTTAGTTTGAAGTTCTCTGAGGTATCGAGGATAACGACGCCGTAGACGGTCTCGCCGGCGTAGTACATTTCTTTCTCCAGGCGGATGTCGAATTCTCGTATGTAATCCATGTCGGTGGCTGAATGGCGGCGCTTGCCGACAGCTGGAGCTCCACAATTGATCTATCTAGTCATGACTGTCTGTATAGAAACACACAAAAAACGATAGAATTCACCAAAAGGAAAATCAATAAAAGAAAGAATATATATAGGAAGCTGGAAGCTGTCTCTTTTCTTTGGTTAGCAGTAGCCAATAACAGCCGAATGCCACGATATCTGTCAGCCAGCTGTTTTAGACTCTTTTGGTTCAATTTCCTTATACATGGGGTTGCAGGTTATGAGCAGAATTTTACGGTGTAGCGTGTGCTGTGTATGTATGCTGGGCTTATTAAAAGCCAATTCTAGTCTCTAATAAAAAATTCACGCATGTCTTCATCTATTGTTCTCAAATCGAGCCAACAAAACTGTAATCACAACTCAAACAATCTCGCATGATTTCGACGGGGAACCCACGACCCGTAAGAAAAAGGCCAACCATGCGGCAAGCATTCTCATATTGCATCATTTATCCAACTGAATCCGCATTCATTCGTTCATTTACGAAGGCACCTTTTATATAGCGTATTGCGTATAAACAAGGTTTATTATAGAAGGAACAAATTGCTTCTTTCATTTCCTTGAATTGCTTGATGGCTCTGAAGCAAGCTCTCCTAAATTCTTGATAATGCAATCCCCGCGTGATCAATAATGGTAGCTCTAGTTGAGGAGAGGCTCATCGTTTCTGGATATTTGGAGATTACCGATTACTTTATTTAACAAACTATTTGGGGTCTGTCTGCAAGACAAAAATTTATTCATTGACAGAATTAATTTATTCGCATCTCATTGATGACGAGGATCGATTGAGCGTCGACTCTCGACATTACAGATATCATTTACATAAGCCCCCGAATTAAAAAATAAATGTTAAAGTGAATGTGGGCTGTTTTTACACCGCTATGTAACTCGGACTAGACTATATTTATTATCGAAAAATGAAGACTTTATGACGGTTTTACAAATTCAAGGAGCGAACTCAGTACCGGTATTAATGCTCCTCGTTTCAAGTGGGATGGAAACTTTGTCAACCGAGTTCAATTTGTTTCTTCATCTTTGATAGCAGGAATAAACCTTGGGTCCGTATATACTTCGTAAATCGTTGTGCATCAAAGACAAGGGCCCTCTCTTGCAACTTCCTGTCCCCGTGCCCAATTTTATCGCTTCCGTCCCCTTTATATCTCGGTCAGCCTTACAAGCGGAAATAACGGATTGATGGGAGTTTACCAAACGGAACCTGCATTGCCATAGCTCAGGGATTCAGGGAAACTTTTATTGCACACGTACTACTTCAGAGATAGTATCGATAAATAAACAACCAACCGAAACACTAAAAAAAAAAAAACATGTCATTTTCCAAATCTTATAAAGATTTCAGTAGCGAAGTGAATTCCCTTTTAACGCAAATAAAAAGATTTCGCAAGAGAATTGGGTTTCTATACTCATCTCGAATGGAATGTGCGTTGGTTTGCACATAGCCTATGTGATAAATTCGTTTCGTTTATACGATTTCATATGTTAAATTACTATAATATCCGCTTCTACGAAAATTTTTTATTGAATTTGGGTGAACGTGAAGCAAATGCCAAACCCAAAAAGAAAAAATTGTTAACAACGAATTGAATTAAAAAATCCGTGCCAGCGGTGAAATGAGTTATCCATTGATCTTGACTTTGAATACGGGCCTCCGCATTCGAAATAATGTGACGAAGAGTACGACAATGTTGCCCCAATTTGTCGAGGGTAAAATATCGCCCACAGTTGGATAAAGCAGTAGACTACTTGGTAATACACGACGAGCGGGTGTTTAACGTCATGGCTGGTTCGGACAGAGAGAAGAACTATACGTCATTTCCGACTGTTATCTTCTTGGTTTATCTTAAAGAACGATAGCACGCTGTATACTACTGCTTGCTGGCTATCAAGCGCATCTGTTCAATGTATCAAAAAGCACACACACGATTTGTTCGAAGAAAACAGAAACAGGCTTTTTTTGACAGAAGGATATGGAAGGAGAAATGACAACCTAGATGTGCTGTGTACTGTTGGACGGAAGACGCCGCATAATCCCATCGATTGGTTCCAGCATTATGTACAGAAAGCACAATTCCAGATTGAGATTTACTCTCGGAAAGAGGATTTTACCGGGCTCATTCTTATCAGTTCACACTGTATTCCTAGGTATTATTACGTATGAATGATATACCTGACCCTTTTCGTGCACAATATGTTGAATTCTTGTGTAAGTCCGGACAGAGCTTATTGAAGACACGGAAAAAATAAGGCGAATAAAATTCTATTTCCTCCACTACAGATGGGAATCGATCGCAAGAACCTCAACAACCGAACAAATACAAGCGCTTCCTATATTCTCATTCGTGTAGCATTCACTACAAAGTCTCGTGGTCCGGGTATTTAACCAAATAAAGCATATCTTCACGTGAAATCCCAAACAGAATTCCAATACACCCACATGCTTCATAAAGGCGGCCTTCTTAACTGTACATCTATGTATACAAGCCTCCTCCAGTCGTTTCGTTCGATAACGGTCTTATTCACATTTTTATGTGGTAAATTACATGCAATTATACTTTTAACGTCTCTTCGTTTTGGGGATGGTAAATTCTATATCTGAACGTCAACGGGAAATTCATCAAAATATATATATATGTTAATGTCATTCGACTTCAATTATCTCTCGTCGCTCGATCTATACTCAGCTGCAAAAGACTCTCATTAAAGCACTCCTTGTTATAAGTGATTCACTAAATTTTAATCCCAAAATTGCTTCAGCTGAGAGCTATGCATGGAAAGTGGATTAAATATCCTTGCTTTTGATCGCTTTTGTTCTAGGCGTGAATAGTAATTATGTAGGTAGTGAATACTTCGTTAGGGATGATGCAAAATTTAATAGTGTAAAAATTGCTAATGCTACACTTTTTACTCTTTTTTTTATTCATTACATTAATTGATAGACTAGCTTATAATAATCGTATTCGTATTAAAGTAATAAGTGAGGCAATAGCAGCAAGCGATATCGATATCAATGATTTGAATAATAATGCGACTTCTATTTGCAGATGTTTAATTTTTTATTATACTGATGGGCGTAACGAGCGAAAGGAACATTAAACAATAACGCAACAATTCACGTCACCTCTACTACAGCCCTTTGCTCCAGCACCCCACCCCACACTGACCCAACCTTGTTAGCGAACTGGTTAAAAAATTGAAGAATTCAAGCGCCTCAAATTGCATACTACCAACAATCTGGTTGCGCAGGGCAGCAGTTTCATAAGTTCACGAGAAATTTTCGTACCGTAGTTCATTATTGCAGTTATGTAGGGCCTATAGCTATACTTAAACATAGCCCACTGTGTCAAACCGTATCTATAGAAACAACGCCTGTCACCATTTTCAATGAAACACCCACCGTGCTGATTCCCAAAACCCTGTTCTTATTTGAAAAGTTTATATTTAGTTATTCCCTTTGGATATTCCTTGATAACGCAGATGTTAGAGGATCAACGACGAGAGCCCCCGCTTTATTTTCAGCGTTTCCAAAGATTTGGAAAGAAGTTCAAGGTGCAGAAAGACGAACAAGCTCTATATGCACAGGTGAAAAAAGCAAACAGATGCCAGGCAGAAATCCTAGTTGGAAATAAACTTTATTCCATATACAAGTTTGATAACGAAGATAATTCCTGTATAATTCTTTTGTCTCTCAACATTTGCGCTCATTACCTCCGTTCTTTATACTTCTCAAGACATGCAGTGTGAAGCTGGGTTCTCGGAATTGAATGTTTTTAAAACACCCTCATCTCGTACGAACCATTAAACTGTAGCCTTCTTTACAGTTCTGTGAACATCATATTACCAAACCCTTATTTATTGTGTTCGTGAAAGAAATGTGTTGTTTATTATTATTATTATCGTCGCCTACAACAACGTATAAAACATAGCTGTTACTTAACTTTTAATGTCAATACGAAAATAGATATCAATGCTACTTACTCCGGTTACCGTTTATCTGGATATAAGATATCTATAACAAGGCTGATTTTGAATTTAGCCTTATTCCATCATTCGTGCACCCAGCGAATGTTAAGTGTATTCCAATCAGTCAACTTTTTATATCATAATGAAATTTAAAAAAAGTGTGTACCGTGAATAGTATAGGTAAATGTAATAAAAACGTGCTTTTACGTCCTCTTACATGGTTCCATTCGACTTGTGCAACGGTTCATCCAATATCGCACAATTATTATTATTTTGTTAGCTTTTGAAAGATTTTTTTCTTTACTTCATTTGGTCCGACACGCTCGTCGCACAAAACAAGTTTTACAACAAGAGCCGTATACGTTACGTAAAAAGGCCTTTAGATTCGCTTATGCACAATCGAGGGCAAGGCGATACACATTTACGACGGCATTCAGTCAATTTGCTTGCCATTAAAAACAAAATTACAAGCTCAAATACAGTATGGCGAAGGTTGTAAAAATAAAAGCGCTCTCCCTTTTCCGACCCAAAGACATACCCACACGATACCGTAACCTTTTCCTATGTGTATCAAAATCCTTATTGGTGAGCTTAGGGTTCGTAGAGTTGTTTATAACGAGGTACGTATAGCGTTTCTGCTTTTGCTCTCTGGTATCAGTTTTCCCACTTATAAACTCCGAGATCCGCAAGCTCGGGGCGTCCCTATAGCAGCGCATTGATCGCGTTGGTGATTAACCGAGTCAACACTAAAACACGATCCCCGTTGATTACGCGTAACAGCAAGGGTTCTGTCTTGATACAAATAAACCTGCTGAAATTAAAAGGAGGATTATTTTCTATCGACTGTTATATGTGCGCTCTGTATTAAGATTTCTGGGTCGATGCTTATTTACTTATTCTCAGCGGTATGGCGACCGTAGAACTCCAAAGACAGAAGAACTCCACCGACAATAGAACTCCAATGTTTTAAATAATTGTTAAAGATTTCTTTGTATGCGACTGTAGAACTCCAACGACAGTATAACTCCTTTTTTTTATATTATTAAAAATGCATGAAAATAGAACTCCAGTGCCCGACAGTAGAACTCCACTCCACATGAAAATAACAAAAAAAAATTATTGGAGTTCTATTGTCGCGTAGTGGAGTTCTACTGACGGGCACTGGAGTTCTATTGTCATGCATTTTTAATAATATTGAAAAAAAAGGAGTTCTTATGTCTTTGGAGTTCTATTGTCGCATACAAAGAAATTTTTAGGAATTATTTAAAATATTGGGGTTCTACTGTCGGTAGAGTTCTACTTCAGTCAGCAACCCTTCTCAGCAAAGAGTACGACAAAGTCTTGGACATTTGTGTAAAATGGTCAAAAATATCTGAATTTGGTCACTGATGACCTGTATACTACCTAAGTCGGTTAGTTTGCTTGTGATTCGAATCGTTCGGAAAAGGAAAAAGAAAAATATCAAAAAGATTATCAAAAGATTGGCTTGATGTTGGCTTCCGGGAAAAACCTTTTGTTCTTTTCCTAATAGCGGCGCCGAATCGCCTTCCGAAGATATCTCTTTGCCGTGCTGGTTAATCTCCTTCTCTTTCTTTTCGTATCCCTAATTTTGTAAATGTTTCCTCGTTCTTGGCAAGATTCCACATCACTGTGCGATCCGGATTTCTTTCCGTTGATGCGCTCCAATTGACGTCGCCTCCAATGGGCCTCTTTTCTTCTTCCTTTTGCAGCGGAGAGACTCAATCTTTGCGGCAAAATCATCAGTATGTTTACAGTATAGTATACCTTCTTGTTTTGTGGCCTGTGATGTAACAAACAAACAGAAGAAGCTTGAAGCCTTGTGCACACTGGTGTGCATTCCATGCTGCCGGAAAGTGATATGTATATGTTTTATAGCAAATATAACGGTAGGCTATGGTACGGAAATACAGAAATCTCCTGTCTATAGAGTACACAGAAGGCAAACACACGAGAACAACGGAGCGCTGCGTAGTCGATTTCCTTTATTAATAAAACCGGAGCGAGATCGAATGTCAACGCGGTTTTTATTTGCCATTTTGCGAGACAGGATATGACCTTGACTTTGACGAGATGGAAGCCAAAAATGACACAAAATCAGACGGAACAACGGGGTTGGCAACGGCATCATGGAAATATTCGTACTTATTATCTTATTATTCGTATACCAAATAAACCCAGCAGTGAAATGGATTGGAAGATAAACCTGACCGAAATGATGTGCAACACGGAAGCCTATGTAGTCTTAAGATGATACAAAGCGATAGTATCCGTAATTTTATAAGACTATATACCTATTCTGTTGTCTAGGCGGCGACAAGCGCGGCAAGGTGTTTAGACGCGTCCGTTTCTATACGAAAAAAAATACGAAAAGAAGAAGGAGAGCGACTGATGTGCGGTTGTACGCAGCGTCTTTTATTTTCGGACACGTCGGTGCTGTAGGTTTGATTTCAAAGCACCACCTTGAAGTCGAGATTCCCTTCTTCTTCTATATGTTCGACACACATCCATTAGAAGGAAATTGGAGGCCCAAGCCCAACCCCCCCAACCCCCCCGTCTCCGACGATTCCGTTCTCGCTTCGCTGACACATGAAAGGAAGTAATCAACGTTGGAGTTGATGCGGTCCCTCGCTCTTCAATGCTCTTCATCTCTTTTCCTATGTACAGAGCTCGAATTAGACGAATACCCAAACTCCCTAACTGCGAACGAGTGGAGATGGCCGGAGCCCAGCAGTCCAGCACTTGGCAAAGGAGAGAGAGAGAGGCGGCGGTGGGAAGAATGATATCCGCTGAACGAGATAACGTCTTCCGTCTAATATCTTTTCATTGGGATAATCAACAGGAACCATCAGCAACTGTTATTGCATGCTTGATGTTCTCCGGCCTCTTGGATATGAAAAATGTCGTGCTTAATATATATTCACGACTTGGAATTTTTGAAATTCATCGATCAGTCAATACCCAAGAAGAAAAACAGATTTGGATCCAAAAGTATTCGCTGCTGCTGCCTTTGAGAAATTTCATTTCATTTTGCGACGGTATCTATAATGCTCTAATATCCGTAATTACTGAAATGATAAATAAATCTGAAATCTTGTGCAACATATGAATGCGTTATTATTCTCTTGAGCCCGAATACTCGCAACGGATGCCAACAATACGTTGGCTATTCGCTACTTGTAATCGTCCGGCCGCCGTTTTCTTTTAATGGCGTTAAAAATTAATTTGAGCGGAATTCCGCCACTAACTAGAAACTTTCTACGCGAGATGCCCGGAGATGCCATAAAAACAAAAGACGAGGGTCGGTCGCTTTTTATATACAGGGCCGTGTATAACGTCGTGCAATCTCGTTTTCCCTTGTTATATATCGCTATAACAACGGAGATGTAGATAATAAAAAGAAAAAAGAAAGAAAAAAAAAACCTAACCAACCAACGAACTCACCAACCCAGCTTGTTTGTTATTTTAATCACGCCCCGTTATTCCTATATACGTACAGCTTCTATCGATCCATCGTTCTCCGACTTGATTTTCTATTTGTCTTCGAGACTAGTACCGGTACTTGACTTTCTATTTAGTATTCATTGATGGCAGCAGGCAATGCCGCTTTTCAATTTGCAGTAGCAGCGTGTAAACAGCCAACTATATAGACTTGTTGAACTCAGCACTTATGTCACACCTTAGAAAGGAACATCTGTCTATACAACCGAACCGAGAATATATAAGGCACGTGACCTGTTCAAAGCGCAGTGCGCACTGCTGACAATAAGAGAGAAAGAAAAAATAAACAGCACAAAAGCTGTGTCTGATGTTCAAATTCGTTACCGTTTCAATCAAAGTGCGCGGTGAGTGTTGCTTTTGTGATGCAGAATTTATATTGCAAGCCGGAGAGCTTCGATGCTGATTTATCAGTCGGAATAATATAGATCGACTGGCGCATCCCTTCAACGGATGCCGCTGTGTATATCACTTGATTTTTTCACTTTGCAATAATGGAAACTGGAGAGTGAATATAAGGAATGTGCACTTGTTTTGTGTTTGTTTGTTTGTTTTTAAATAGCGACTGTATTATTCGTTAGCGCACAGGGGGGAAAATTAAAATGCAACTGAAAGAAAAATGATTCGATGTGGTTTTATATGTTGGGAGAATTTTTGACCAACGTTGGTAATACTTGGTTAACAGACACCACTCACGACTGATGGGCAGACGGATAGATATGAACAGACGGGAACAACCGAGAGCCAGGGTCAGACCGCTTGTTGGCGGAGCAAAGTCACTTGCCCAACTGGATGGATAGCGGGGCAAGCGAAGAGCAATGGAGGAAAGAAAAAGAAAGAAAAGGAAGGACAGGGATCCAGAGAGCTATAGGAGAGAATGTGCTGTGAGGACAAAGAGGGAAGAAGAAAAGTCCCTGAGCCGCCGCACTCGCTCATCAGCTGAAACGGTCATCTTCATTGCGCAGGTTGGCTTCAACCCATGATATTCTTCGGGGATCGGGGGCTGCAAATAAAAACTCGGGTTTTGTCCAGCATCTAGGCCTATATGTAGCTTTTGGTTCTTCACAATAACACTGTATTATTTTGGTATATTCGGATTCATCACACTAAAAATCCTCCCCCTAAAATTCGGCGGCGTTATACATACATATAGGGCGCGCTCAGCAACGGATAATACGTTTTACTTGCCTGTCTGACCTCAGAGATTTATCGCCGGGTTGGGCAATCACACAATTAAGAGACAAAAGAGTTTAGAGTTGATGGGCGAACATATACACTTTCAGCAGGAGGATTTCATCGAATCATGTTTATTTTGGGGGAAGTTTTATGATGTTATAAGACTGTATATGACGAAACTATACTATGCTATCGTATTTTCTTATTTGAAATAAGTTTGATACCGCATTTTTTGTTTGGCTCCTTTTTCCTTACTTTCCAGTTTTCCGAGCTTTTCCCTGAACTTGCACCAGCAGTCTTTTTCTTTCTTTCTTTCCTCATTCAGTTTCGATCTCTGTACTTGTCTTGCTACATCAGCAGTGGACTGCATAACTTTATATCCTCCCTCCAATGATTCCAAACCCAAAAGTCTTTTTCTCCCTCCATACATATATTCAGCCTATGTAGAGTGTGTGTACGTATATGTACATACATAATACACATATCTTATTCATCTTTGGCTCCCGAAGTGGCGTGGAAGAAAGAAAAAAAGGAAACAAGAAATGCAAATAAAACTACAAGGCATACAACCGAAATACAAATCCAACATTTTGTGAATCGAATGGATGCCGCTGGTTTAATTTCTCGGATACTTTTCTTTTTGCCAGTGTCAATTCTCTGTTTCAGTTGAAAAATAAAATTATCCGAGTCATTGACGTGGTACATTGAGCAAATTCGCTGACGTACACATGAAAATGAAGCTCGCAATCAAGTCAACTATCAGCGACACGGTTGCAAAGTTCGCTTGAAACAATCGCTAGCTCTTATTCCTTTTGTTTGACGGGAAACTTGGTCTAGTAAATAGGTATAACTACGTACGGTATACGGGCGAGTATACTTATAAGCCTATATACACGCCATTAGTGTGCGTGTGACCGCGACATCCGCGCGGGCATCGATGCCGTGGCCCTGCTGGACTTTGTTCTTCTCGTTGGCGCTTCGCGGAACGATGGAGCAGCAAATGATGCCGATGCCGGCGGAGCTTTTCCCTTTGGTCAAACTATTTGATGCCCCCCTCCCGTGTGTTCGTGCAAGTTCGGCTCGTTTTCCTCGCGCCCGCCAATTCCGTCCTCTTTGGCGCTCCGCCCACGCACGCTCAACACAGATATATATACCGGCCATGATCGATAAAGCCGAGCCAAGGGGAATAACTTGTTCCTTTCTTTCTTTCTCTCTTCTTCGACTTTCTCCTCTTCTTCTTCTTCTTCTCCTTCTTCTTCTTCTTCTTCCCAAATAGTCTATACTCTATACTCTACACAAAAATGGTAGGATAAATGTTTTCCTTGGCTTTAATGGACTAGACGAGAGGGAAACGAAAGAAAACCAACGGTACCGATAGGGAAGACTTGACAGATTCGATTGACACGACCCATCGTCAAAGACTGTTTTCATTCTCTATCTATCTTATATCCATCCATCTATCTATCTGTGAATAATGTATTCCTTCTCCCGCGTTCTTTTATCTTATTCATGGAGCCCTCCAGTCTTTTCACATCTCATCGCCCTGCGTGTTGGGCTGGTGTAGAGTTCGATGATGAGTCGACGAGTTGAATAAAGAAGAACCGAGTGTGGGGACATGTTTTATGGGAGGAGGGAGGACGCTCAGCTGGGGGTTTTCCTCGAAAAAGAATGGGAAAACAAAAAATGGTTGCGGCGGGGATTGTTTTATGACAGGATCACACCGAAAAGAGCAACTTGTTTAAATGCAAAAATAACTAAAAGGCAGACAAAAGAAAGGAGCTGGCGGAAAAAAGAATCAAAGGCGAACAAATAGTATACATATAGACCGCGAGATCACGACGCCAATCTTGATACTAGGCCTATACATACGTCGCTCGAACGCATAGACCTTGGTGCGTGTATAGTGCTGAGCCTGCTGTTGCTGACATGTTTCCGTTCTGCCATCACATAACGTGCCAACGTATATATCTAACAGCCCCACGGCAGACAATGTTGCTTCGCTTGTCTTTTTTTTTTTTTTTTTTTGATTTACCGTATAATCTATTAGGGCTTCGTGTATTCTATAGGATCCATCTAGTCTTTGTTGGGTTATTTTTTCTTGAGTTTTATTCCCTCATCCTTTTCGAGGCTGCTTTTGATGTCCGTCCACCGTTTATAGTTTGTTATAGCCTCTTCCACCTATCCCATTTGGCTGGGCGGATTGATCGTTGGACCGACAAGTAAACAGCATCAGTGCGCGCTTGCCAGTGCGCACGGAAGTTAGCGGGGATCAGCAAAAAAGAAAACCCCAAAAAAACACCGCTATAGCTTTCCCCGGCGCTTTATATTATTCGAGAATCATGTATAGCAACATTTTAACTGCTGATGGCAACTATAAAGGATGAGCGAGACGGGTCATCGTTCACTGTCCCCCTGTCTCGTTTCCCTTTGAAGTTGAAGAAGAAAAACAAAAACGAGAAGCGGAGAGCGGAACGACGAGGGTGGAAATGGCGAAATAAGCAACTTGTCGGTGATTTACATACTGTGTAAACGAGGGCTTTTTATTTCCTTATATATAGATCATAGAGCCAAAAAAAAACCAACAGTTTCTGTCTATTTTGTCTTTCTCTTTTTTGTTCCTCTCTATATTTTAGTAGTATTGTATAGTTCATTTCTCTCTATAGGGCTATATACGACTCGGCGGCAACACACAAAAAGTCTTCGTTACATAAGGGCCAGCCGGCCAGCTCTCTCTACCTATATATAAAGTCTATTATTGGGTCCTTTTGACTGCTGGATCTCAACGAAATTGTGCTGCAGTCGCCAGCATTGCAGCATCGTTCGAGAAAAACGAAATCGCGGACTTTATATCAGATTGTTCCGCTCTGTACGGACGGCACTCTCATGAGCAATTTGTACGCTGGATTGGCATCGATCTAAAGTAATACAGCTCTCGACTATTTCTTGTATTATTCTTCTGTTTTCTTTGCTTCGACTTTGATTTGAATTCTCCTTTCTGTTTAGCTTGTTATTGGTGAAATGTGAAATCGAAACATTTCTTCGGGAAATCAAAGAAACCAGCAGCACGAAATGTGACGAATTGTTTGCTGCGCTAATACATCGAGTGTTGACTCTCTACAAATTGCTTGGAGGTCAACACATCATTGAAATTGACCGCCCAAAACTAGGGGAAATAAGGAATAGTAACAGCAGTGACCATAATTCGTCTTCTTGTTAGCTGGCCATTGTATAAGCTCCGATAGATATATATTCTTCTTCTAAGCTGGAAAGTAGATCCGGATTAAGAAGCGACAACTCAGCCACAGCAGCCACAGCATCGTCATCGGAGCGGCGAGAAAGTGAATGGGGCCAGCAGCAGTCTATGTACATAAGGAGAGCGATCTATATGTGTGTGTGTGTGTGTCTAGGGTTGGATATATAGATGGTATATGTAATACGATGGCTCGCAGTGACCGGTCGATGCTGGCCGCCGAGAGAAAGAGACGACAGCATCAAGGAGAGTGAAGTAGTGGCCAGCAGTGCGGGGGAAAGTGGCGATATAACCAGCACCCCTGTCCAATGCCCATGATGTCTGACGTGACGATGGTGATGGAACCGAAAGGGAAAGGATCGGAAGCGAAAGCACTATGTCCTGATCACGCGTCAGTCTCTTTCTCTTTCCTATATACAAGTCCTAGAGCAGCACGCGTGCCATTCTTCTCCTATATAGCTAGCCCTATTCATGCTGGCTGACTGGGTTGGCTGGTCGTCGGCTCTCTCTTAGCTCTCTGCTGCTGCTGCTGTGTGTATTTGTCCGTGTGTTTTCCTCTTCGCTATCGATCTGCTCATGACTGATGCCCGCACCCATCGTCAATCCCCGCGCGCTTCCGACCGAATTCATACATTCTCGAATGCTGCATCCGAGTCTCGTTCACCGATCGATATGGCCTCAGGATGTCGGCCGTTTTTTTAGTTTAGTTTTAGTTTTAGTTTTAGTTGTTTTTTTTTTGAATTTATTTCTTTATTGTTTTCTCTATTTATTTTTTTATGATTGTTCTCACCGCAGGTCTTTGATTGAATCGCGGACGTTTTAAAAAATGGATTCTAAAGGTTTAATGATTATTATTATTAATTGTGGGAGGATTGGCAGCTTTGATCCCCACAAGGCGCAAATAATGAGGAGACAGACAAATGAAGATTTGAGGTGGTATTAAAATGCAGTTAAATCCAGTCGTTGCAGTACAAATGATCACTATATAAATTAAGGTGCAATGATTAACTGAGTCATCAACAGAATTCCTTGTTCAAATAATTAGACGACGCCACTTGCCACTTTCTCTTCGATGTAATAGCCGTCGAGATGTTTACTCAATTGCACTCTGTCACACTGGCACTCACGTAACGCGTGAACTGCTGGCCGAGAGTTCTGAGATGTTCTCAAACATATATTCGTGATGCCAACTTATAATATTCTGTCCGAAAATACCCTGTAGCCCCTGTAGCACCCTTTTGCTATCCAACCTGCTACGAATTTGTGTTTGTGTAATTG
This sequence comes from Daphnia pulicaria, assembly GCF_021234035.1. NCBI lineage: Eukaryota > Metazoa > Arthropoda > Branchiopoda > Diplostraca > Daphniidae > Daphnia > Daphnia pulicaria. The sequence goes on along the minus strand of NC_060918.1, from coordinate 6,460,270 downwards.
ATGACTGGTTATAAGTTATACAGTGTTATACACGGACGACAACACACAAAAAAAACAAAATAATCGCGATTCAATAAAATTGCGTGCCAGAAAGAAAAAAAATTGTGGATTGAATCAAGAAACTATAAAAACCTTCCCATTTGTGCTGGGCTGCGCGGCACGAAACGGAAATCAACTTATCTGTATAGCTTTTCCCCCTCCCCCTTCCTTTATACTCCCCAGCCCATTTTGTACGTGCATTAGAGGCCATCACACAGGCTATATAGTCCTATCAGTAGCCTATGGTCCTATTTTTTTGTAGGTCTGTTGATCCGTGAACAAAAACCTTCCGTGACACACAAAATGAGCTATCAGGTAGCCTATATCCTATTGCTTGTTCCTATTTTTTTGCGCAGTGACATTCTATAGTATAAATATAGCAAGATCTTATCTGTTTTTGGGACGAGAGTTTCAGGTATATATCTGGCGTGCACAATAGTATAACCATATACATTATAACCACATGGGAAGTGGTTCGCGTTGGTTCGTGGAAAGTAGTGCAGAACACGGATTAGTAGATATGGATGTGCTGGCCGAGGCCTGTATGGATCACTCAAGCACGGGGCAAACAAAATGACAAACGAGACCTGCGGGCATACTGCAAATAGAACAGTTTACGCCCGCTAAGCTTTTTCGAGAATCGTCAAAGCTTCGAGACTTGGCCGCTGCTGGCCCACTGGACATCAATCTCCAGCATTCGCACAAGTTTATATCATCTCCTTCTCCCTAGTTGATATTCGCATCCTTTTTCTTCTTTATATTGGCGATCTCATTTCATTCATGTCAAAAATCAATGCGAAATATAACGCTAAATAGTTCTATCAAAATCCAACTTTACCTAAATAAAAAATGCTAGCTTGGATTGAGCCATTTTTAAAATCAATATTAATATAAAACGTGGGCCGATTTTTTTCTCTGGAACTTTGGAATCCCACATCTGTACGCGCACTCACGTGTACCATATGGGAGCTGCCAGCCAGGATTGAAATGTGTAACCGAATTCGCGCAAGTTAAAAAAAGGGACCGCGCGCGCGAACCCAAAAGAAATCCACAGCATCCAGCAGCAGTCCCGGAAACTTGTTCCTGTGTGACAGCCACGTCACTGTCAAGGAGAGCAAATTCAATCGATCCGCCCTCGAGCCTTCGTGTCTATCTATGGGGTCAGAGCAGCAGAAACACGATTCCGGCGCTCTGTTGCTTATCGGCAGACTTTGAGAGACGTACTATCTTATACTATATGTGTGACATCATGTACTATCCCGCTCTATGCTATATGGCTGTATATAAGGTTCGGCTCAAATTGAATCAACGGCCAGACGGCAAATGATGGTTGCAGTTCCTCCTTTTCATTTTGATTGAAGAGAAAAAATGAAAAAGAAAAAGTTCCGCTTCAGAGCCAGGCACATTGGGAGACAAATCAGCCGTAGCGGAAACTAGAGATGGTCTTTTAGATATATTCTATAGAAAGCAGCAACGTGTTCCAATCACCAGCCGATCGATAAGAAACGGACATGCGGGAGAGAGAGACGATATAGTATTAAAAACGGGGGAGAGAGAGAGAGAAAGAAAGTAGATGAAGGAGGGAGAGAAAACGGAAGAGAGGCGGAGAAGAAAGCGGGAGACACATCAGGATGTCATTAGTGCGCGAACCAACTTATATTCCGGTATATGACGGTGTCTGTACATAGAGATGTAGGGCATGATGTTCATTAACTGCCTGCTGCGCAATGACCACGCCACGCACGAAGCCCTGGCCGAGGCACGACAAATTATAATAAGATACACTAGTCGATCCTGATGCTGCTGTACTATACTCTGTATAGACGTGGAAGCCCCAATACATGTCGGGAAATTGGGAAGGACAAAAGACAAATGAGGGCGACGTCTGCTGATGCTCAGGCGGAACCGCAACTGGAAATTGAGCAAACGGTAGGAGGCAAATAAACTTTAAAGCAGACCTCCGCTCTTACGTAATATTTCGACTAAACCGCACCCTACAATAATTCTTATAAAATATAATGAGAACCTCTCATCAAAAGAGGCTGTATAGTTCTAATTTGTCACATTATATAATAGGAATCAATGGTGAAAGGGACCGCCCAGGAGAGATCGCGAGAGACTAGATATTATGTAAAAGGCTTGACAATAAACCACCTGGAATATTAATATATAATAGTATAGGACATTACAACTAAGCTCATGTTTTAAAGCTCTGGTTCTGGTTATTATATCCGAGGACTTTTGATGTCGATAAAAATAAAAAATTTGAACATCCCGCGCTCCGCCGACATGATGGCTGTATACTTGTATAGGTATATGGTACAAGAATCAAAGGAGATTTATATTCAGCGTGGTCCATGGGGAATGGGCGGATCTGGTTATAGTCCTATATAGTCAACGCAAAGAAGAGGCTATAGAACGAGATGGAAAGCGCAGCACAGATGAGAGAAAGAGAGACGGCCCGGCAGCAAATATGATATCTATAATGGTGCAGCGTTATGTCGTAGCACCTCTATCCGTTTAGATGTTTGCCTGTGAATTATCGTCTAATGCTTTTTCCATTCGTTCCTTCCGCTCACGGCCCCTTTGTCTCATCTTCTTTTTCCCTCTCTCTTGAATGTTTCCTTCAAAATAAATTGAATTCTCTCTCCGTTTGGTGCGTGTTTTCTTTTTCCCCCCGACGAAATGAGGCTGCGCCCGTGTTCCACACACGACAGAGCAGCCCCGTGCAGACATTTTCTTTAATTCTCCTCCTATATCGGGGACTTTGGGAGAGAGACCCATCACAGCGAGAGGCAAAATGCGGCTAACATTTATATAGGAGCGAGTGACAAAGAACGATAGAACGCGGCACAGCCCCAGCAGCCCCAGCAGCAGCAGCCAAAGGAGGGAACCAAGGAAAGAGCAAATGGAATGAAAGACAGGAAGAGACATGGGCGGAAAGCACAGGAGAGCACGGTGAGGGTAGAATCGATCTCGCGGCCCGCATCAGCCTTCTCCCCCGAATAAAAATTTAAAAAAAAAAAAAGAAAAGAAAAGAATAAAAGAAAATAAAAAAAGATGGAAAGGAAGATCGAGACAGAGGAGAAAGCGATCGATATTAGAAATTGAAATCTAGCCAGCATAGACCCCAGCTCAGTCTCTGCTGCTGATAGTGCGGCACAGCAGAGATGCATATACATGCACATCAATGCTCGACACAAAAGAGCCGCAGCAACCTACCGCGTGATACTATACATGTAGGACGGGGGAGATAGACGCTATACACGGGGCGACGCTATATAGCCGCTCCGTGCTGGTGTGTGTAGTGTACATATACATTATATACACCATCACAGCATATAATACATCGTTTTCTCCTCTACACTCTTGCAGCAACCACGCCCAGCATTTGTATGTCTCACTCCACGTCTCCTGTGGCTAATGGCTCCTGGTTCCTGGTGGTTCCTGAATCTTAAAAACCTTTTATTTTATTTTTTCTGTTGCGCATTCGCTTATTTCTCTTTCTGTGTGATGTAGGATACGCGCGAGAAAATTGTTTCCTCATATTTTCTTTTCTCTATTATATACTTCAGAGGCTTCTCCAATAACACACAAAGAGACCTATTATCTACAAATGTCTATTGCTGCTGGCCTGCTCGATTGAAACGATTGGGAGACACGTGGAGATCAATGATTGGGTGTTTGTTGTTATGAGCGCGCTTATTTGGCCTCCGTTGTGTCGACCTACTTTTACTATTATTATTAGTTTATCTGAAATAAGACTCGAATGATATAGCAATGAGTTATGTAACTCCAAATTTAAAACAACAACTTGGCGCGCCAATTAAATTGTGTAATATCTTGTATATGAGAACGTGACTCCATTATTATGTATAGTGACTGCCAGCACATGATGAAGTCACGTCTTCATTTGTTCTTAAGGAAAAGGTTAACAGGCTTTGTTATTCTACACGTGTTTGTAGGCTATATCTCCGGTTGCCGGAAACACACGTGTAATAGACCGAATAGCTGAAGGCCTATTACATCTATTTACGAATTATGCATGCTGCTGCTTTATTAGCATAAGAAGAAGGAACAGGCTTGGCTGCCAATGACACATATATCTATATACAGCACCGACACTTTCAAACAAATAAGCGGATCCCTTCCCACAGCCTCGTATACAGTTGTCATGTAAAAGAGTTTGCAGCCTGTACACAGTAGACTGCTGCAAAAATAATATATACTGCTGTAGCGTATATGCCTATGCTGTTGAGCCGACTGCCGACCCACGGATGGGTCTCGAGTCTGATATATTGTGCATTGTAGTCCGTCTTCTCATTCGTAAGCTTGACACATCAATTCCGCTCGAGCCTACGAATGCAATCATCATCCTGTCGCGTCTTTCATCATTTACGGCCCCGTCATCTCGTCGGATTCTTCAAGCAAAGCAGCAAGCAGCAGCAACTTCCAATTGCTCCAACGCCCATCACCCAGCAGCAGCAGCGCGCATACCTTGTCTCCGAAAAAAACGGGTATATAGGCTAGTGTTGCTGTGTTGATTTAAGGTGAGTTTCATCTACGGTGGTATAATCCTGCAAGAAACGAAATCTTTTCCTGTCATCTAACAGCACAATGTGCGTGTTTCTTCAATCAAAAAACCGCTATTTGCTGCGCTGCGTAATATACATTTTCATATCCTCTCGTCAAGTTATTTTCGGTTAACATATTGTGAGCTTTCTACTCCAGTGTTCCATTTGTCTTATTTTTTAAGGCAGTCCTATCTACATGTATAGTATATAATATACTATTATATATTATATTATTAGCCCGTCAAATAAACTTTTAAAAAATTCGCCTTCTGATAGACTATTATTTATAAGGAATTGAGAAAAGAAAGAAAAGATGGAACTTGCATCTTTTTTCTTGTTACATCATTAACTATATATATAGAGTTTAGGTCAGGTTATACATCTATACGGTTATTCTACAGGAGACGGCGTGAAAGTAAAAAGATGATATAGAACTTCCATCAGTGAGCTAGTAGATGCTGTCATGTTGTGTCCTCAACTTGTTTGATCGATGATGCATCCGTTTTAGCTGCTGCGACACATAAAGTTGATGAAGATCTTTTGTAACGGTAGGTCAAAACTATACTACAGGCTATACATGTAATGCGGTTGAAGGAATATAATGTAACTTTTTAATACTTTGAAATAAAGTATAGACCGCGCCGTGCTTATGCTTGAATAACTTCCCGGTCGCATTTAATTTCAAACAATTTGTTTAATGCATTAGGGCGTACCATAGGTGAACTGTTGATCTTGACTTATTAACAAGAGAAAATTAAACTTTGTGAAAGAAAATCCTATATATACGTGTGAACCAGGTCATCATATATTAGAAAGGCGCACGGTCGTTCTAAAGTTGATTATGCGCTGCGCTTGATATATTCTTTTGCTTCTCTAATCTTTCAAATTCACGCTTCTTTCGGTTCGTGTCCTATAGCGTGTCCTAGTATATACATCCTTGCCTTTTATATTCTTGTCTCGTCTCTTATAGCGTCAATGATGATAGTCCTGGAAAGTAAATAGTTTCGGGCAGACGACGGACCGATGCCTTATTACATATTCGTCCCAGCAGTCCTAGATGTTTTTGTCTTTTCCCTGTTTCCGATTCGTCAAAATGGCTTCCATCTTGCAAGACTGTATCTCTTTCTCTTTGACAAAGAAGAAGAACATTGGCAAATATTGCGCTTGTTTTCTTTATTTCAGATAGATATAATAAAAAGATGAGAAAAAAAACGATGAAAAGGCATGCAAAAAAGAGCACGGTTATATACTTTTCTTGGAAGTACAGTTGACCAAGCTTGAGTTCTAACGAACCATAACGGCTTAGATTTTTTGTTCCCGCATCAAATATATGTATTTATAGACTTCTTCCCTTTTTTTGGCTGCATAGGGTTGAGGGGACTATCTTGATTTTTATATAGAATATAACATTGTTGTTGTTGGCTTTTCTTTTTAACTTTCTTCCTGGTAGGCCTATAGATCCCTTGCAGGACTTTACCCGATCAAACAACGTAATTGAGGATCTTCTTCTGCCATTATAGACCTATTCCAGTGTTGCTGAGAGAGGGATAACCGTTTTACGTCGTCTGCCATAGTCTGGCTCTTTTCACAATCCCCAATGATGCTTTCGTATATCCTAGTTCAATCGTGTTTGTCTAGCCCTAATCTATAGATTGTAACATTGTACATGAACGAGAGAAAAAAGAGAAGTTTAATTTGACGCCGAGTGCTATCTTTGGATTTTTCCATCACATGCACGTACGCCATCTCATCATTCCAGTTGATCCCATTCAATTGAAATTCAAAACTCTTCGTTGATATAGCTAGCCAATTTTGGACTAATAATACCAAACCATTTGAGAGTCTTTTTCATTATACCATCATTCATCAGAACATGTAATGGATGTATAGCGCGCTCGCTCGTTATCAGGACAAATCTATATGTGTATGTATGTTTTAAAAAAAGACACAAAGGTGAACTCATCTGTCGCATAACTTACCGAATTTAATCAAAATGTTCTTCAATGACGAAAAAGATTCTTCCATCAGCAACAGCCATTTTTTTTTCTTCTTCCAAATTGAATAATGGCGCCTCTAAATCGATTCCACTCGCTTTTCAATTTGCTGGTTAAACCGATTCTATAGAAAGTAATTGAAGCTCGACTGAACCTTTTTACGATTTTCACCCGACTATATAGACGTCGGCGACAGCAGTGAATCGCTTCTCATTTGGGCGGGTTGCATCAAAACTTCTCCCAGGAGCTAAACTGCGCTGCTCCAGCTTTTGTGTCTATAGAAGAGCTGCTGCTGTGAGTGTGTGTATATACCGGACATCCAAACAATGTCCAATGGCTTTCTGGCACTTTCTCCAACTTCCTGCTGGTTGCTGCTGACTGTATAAATATCTCAGACGTCTGCATTATAAGCCGGGCGGGCTCCTCGTGCATGACTCCCATTGGTCGCCATCTAAAAGCGAGTCCTTATATAGTATATGCGAAGTCTAATACATTTGAGTTGCGGACAATTCCTCTCTTTCTTCGTCTTTTAGCTCTGCTTTATAGGGCTGTTTATCACCATTATGCCGTTGGCTGGTGTCCGGAGTTCGTTCGCTTTACAGTGCCAATTCAGTCGTTTGGGGAGCCGTATAGAGGATGGTGAGATGGCCTATGCCCTATGGACCCCAACGGTCACTATTTCGGACAATGGATGGACTGATGGAGGTGAAGGATTTGACGAAAGGATCCAAGTTAAAAGCTCCACTAAATCATACAAGACGACGGCAGCAAGGAGCACGCAGAAGTCCAATGGCTGATGAAACTTTACACTTGAAGAGGCCACACGCTCTCAATGCTCCTATATAATAATTCTATATAGCCTTACATCACTACATATACAGTACATTCTTATTAATACATGGTAGTTCGAACCTTTTCATTTCATGTATAATAAATTCAGCTTTTAGGAACGATGAATAAGTTTGATTGCGTGTTGAATATAAATGATGGCGCTCAGTTCTCGTCATATGACGCTTGTGTGTATATATATATCGGCATAATACTTGTAGGCAGCAATCGGAATATAGTAAATAATAACTAACTATAGTCAACGAACGGTTCTTAATTATCTGATGCTGCCCGTCGTGAATGCCGCCTTCTATAATGAATAAAGGTGTCAATTATCAGTTTCTCAGAAGTATTAGCGCCCTATATGAAGGTGGGATTTTATATATATAGCCTAAAGCATATCACCGAAAGGGGGGCTTCTTATTAGGGTATATATTATCATCTCGACTCCCAGCAAATAATTCCATTGAAAGTAATGTAATACACGAACCAGCGATATTTCTTAACACAACACCGATCATTATAATAATCGACTGGCAGTAAAACACCGCCATATTATATACACCCAGCAGCACAACGTATTATAATGGGAATTTGATCTCGGTATAGGGCTAATATAAGATATGACGTTTACAAAGACCTGCTGGTACATATATAATGATCAACGACTCCCATTGAAGCGACTTGATCCATATTTTGAACCCAATGAAACATCATGTGAAAGGACATCACCAATGAATCACCGCGCACAGCACTTACATAGTGGCCGCGCTGTTGTGTTACCGCGCATCTTTGTGACCGTGCTGTGGTAATACTACTCTCGAACCCCCCCCCCCCCCCCCCCATCGGTCGGCAAACTTTACTTTTTGCTAAGTTACAGCACAGCAGCAATCAGTTACAGGTATAATATACCACCGAGAGAAAATGGTGGCGATATAAAACTACTAGCCTACATACTGTAGATTAACGGAAAAAAATGAAAAAGAATAATAAATACCCCAAACAACTTTTTCATCAATAATATAACATTAGCAATGGTATAGCTATATTATATTAAATAGAGAGAGAGCTGAGTTCGATTGCAGTGGCGACATCGTTTCGCCTCCTCGCCTTATAGATATTTCACCGTTCGCAACAGATGAGAGCGCGTTTTCTATATTGAATAAAGAAGTGCTACACGTATCGATAAAATCGATAAAATCTATATTATATTGACAAATTCCCAAGGGGGTTCAGGTTCACTTTGTTTTGCAATAGACATTGCCGCGTCTGCTGAGGCCTGGACCGTTAACAGTTGTATATTATAAATACCCTTTAGTTGAGGGAGGATTGTCGTATTACAAGCGGGCCATTCTGTTGACCCAACCAACAACTTTGTTGTTCGAGGAAAGTGAAAAGCAAAAGCAAGCGAAAGCAAGCGCAGAAGTTGACCGATAAAACTTGAAGGTGATCGCTTGCGGTTCATTCATTATAAAATCAGTCGGCTGCTGGTGCCAACGGGGAACGCATTACTCGTCACCAACGCTTCACCGTGGATTGAATTAGTTCAACTGGGAGACGACAATTGCACAGCCTATACAGCTACAACGCAGAAGACATAACTAGACCTTGAAAAGATATGTACATACCTTTTCTATATTTTTTTACAACGCATCACTGCTCACCTGTTTTGTGATAAAAGTCATCGGACGCAGACCAATTCTAAATGTTTCAATAGTTCAGCCGCACCGCTACGACGACCCTTTACTGTTTACTTGTACTTTAAATTTGGTTTTGTTTCAGGAGAAAGGAGCCAAGAAAGAGAAAAAGCAACGGAAAAAGTAGAGGGAGAATAAGACCTTGAATAAGACTATTAGACGCGTTATAGTGGCAGTTTTACGAACGCATAAATGGCCGTCGAGTCTCGTTGACTATGGGCGGGAGACGAGAGTTAGACTGCTGGCGACGGGAACTTGGCAGCACTCCCCCCGATATCACGTGCAGCCCCATTCGCTGCGACTATACGACGACGATTCAATATCCCCCTAGCTCCCTTTTCTTCTTCTCTCACTTTGTCACGACTCATGCAACGCAAAAAAAGAAAAAAAAAAGTCTCAGACCAGCCCATGATTGTCAATCTCCTATAGACGAAGTCATCCTAATACATTCTATTGTTCAATTTTCTATATATTCTGCATAGATATTCTCTGCTGCTCATGCTGCTGTTGGTTGTGACTCAATTTTTAGGGCGGATTAAATCGGCTGGTACTTCTTGTGGCTCCATTAAACGCACTTTGGTGCATGGCAATGACTCTCACTTGAAGGGCAGACAGCACAGCACTGCACAGGGCATTTCCCCCTTTTTTAAATATTATGACGTCTTTGATGATGAGGCAGGAGACGATTTGATGACATTCACGATAACGAGACAAGGCCATCTCAGATACCTAAGTGCTGCGCAAAACTCACGGTGTCTCTCCGCTCGATATAGTTCACGTCTATAAGCAGTTTGTAGAGGCGAATAAATATGACGGCCGTTATATTAGAGAGACGCGGGCGAGAATATATCTATAAAACGTCGTCGACTTACATCATTGTGTGATTGAACTGCCCCGAAGTAAATGAACCTGCTATAACAGCTATTCGTTCGTCATCTCTAATATATAAATGAAAGCTCAAGCAAAATGAGGAGAGCGTTTCTATCTAGATTAAAGGGAGTTATATAGACGCGGATTTCTTTCCTTATAATTCAAGTTCCACTTTTATATACGCTGTCGCGAGAGATGAGGTTATCAAGTTTCTGTTTTTTCTAATATAGCTACTGAATAAGTCAGCGAGAAAAATGAGGAGCTTTGGAGCTCGCTTTCAACTTGCATGGTGCTGGCGGTATAGTATAGTGTTTTGGATTCCACTGTATAGCCTACTCTATTCTTGATACAATGCGATGTGCATGGGATTGCACAGCTCAGCGGCGAATCCACTCGTCCACTTTCCATCGGTGTCACGTCCACCTCTTCCCGTTTCTTCTTATCTTCTTTCTTTCTATCTATCTAGGTGTCTCTCCAGCATCTCTTGCTGGCCACCACCGGCCACCACCACCAGCAGTCGCCAGCTGAATGGAAATCAGAGACCGGCAAGCTCTCTCGCTCGGTTCTCATTCTTCTTTCATGTATACCATCGCCAGCAACTCCTTGGTTATATACATACATATAATATAGAGACTCCAAGTTGAATTTTGTTCCTTTCTCTGGCGGTTTTTCTCTTTTTCTTAGAGACGTTAGCCCATGCAGAAAATCGCTACAAGAGACCTTTTTTTATTCCCTGCGACATTGCTGGACCTATTAGGTTCTCCCGGGTTCTCTTTTTTCTTCTAGGCCTATATTATACGCATGTTTCCTGTATACGTTTTGACTTTTGAGGGTGGAAATCAGTATTAAAGCTCAGCGCAACTTTATTTGAACTGGACTATATATAAACTTGAACTAGAAAAAAGCTCAGACGACTTTGCATTGTTATATAGATGTTGTTGCATTCATATATACTATAGCTATGTAGCCTATATGCTGTCGAGCAGTGGTGCTGTATATAGTCTAGCTCTAGACTTTGCTGCTCTATGCCTCCGAAAAGATAAAAGGAGGAAAGCGCGTAAGCAGACGAACAGACGAACAGACGAGAGTCGCTCTCTCTAAGAAGATGAAAAGTGCCCCGAGTCGCGGAAGGCGTGGGCGTGACTTGATGTAGTGCACGGCTAACAAAACTCTCCTAGCTCTGCTCTGCTCTCTCTCTCTCTTATTCGCCGTGTTCCGATCAATAAGGTGCAGCAGCAGCAGCATCAGCAGCTTCCCTTGAAAATAATAATCTAAAAGAAAAAAAAAACTTTCAAGAAAAAGAATAAAGGAAGCAGAAGAAGAAGAGTGCTGTAGAATTGAGAGTATATACTACATGTTTATATACAGGAGAGAGAATTTAAAAAAAGATGAGGAAGTCGCACTTCGTTGTGATGCAATAGGCAGCGAACTCTTTTCGATTTTAATGATTTTTAAGAGTACATAGGCCTAAAAAATTGAAAAGAGGTGTGCGTCTATTAGAATATCCAACGATGCTGTGGACGAAAGGAAGCAATTATGTAATAGGTGCTGCCTCTATACATGGTTTCACAACTTTTCATCCGTATTATATATAGGGGAGTTGGCGGAAGATGACTTTTGAGTTTATAATTCGTATATAACGCGTCTACTACATACTACGTATAGGCCTATTTAAAGCGTGTAAATATCCTTGTATGTATACTTTTCGAACGAATGATTTCATGTTTTATTAGGGTCTGTAAATGCGCGGGTGCCAAAGTTGCCAGGGGACTGAGAAGCCAGCCGACGCTCGAATGCATATAGTGAGCGCTTATTTCTATATACGAAGAAATAGGCAATAGGAAAACTTTGAAGTGTGTCGGGGAATAAACGAGAAAATGCAACGCGCTCCGAGACAGTGGCAACAAGGCTACAGGGTACATATGGCCAAAAGCCAAATTTCCGATACATTTGATGTTTTTCTTGCGCTAAACACACACATGAGCTTTATACTGTATATCTATTCTACTTCTTGTTTTCTTTTGTGACGGGGCATTTATTGTAAATGCCACTTGACGAGGAAGCTTTCAGGAGGTGATCCAACGCAATTTGGACCGTCCTGGCGTCCTCTACTGGCTCTGCGCTGGCTCTGCTGCTGGCTGCATGTTGGTGGAAAGGAAAGAGACAATATAATAGCGAACGACGCCAAATCTTCGCTCGCTTTCTTCTTCTATACATTACGGCCTATACAGAGATATAGTATTATTGTTGCACATTGATATTTAGACGTCTGAGTAATACAGACAGCCGCAGCCTGCGTGTATATAGTATTCCTTTTCAAATGGCGGATAGACCTCCCCATCCCCCCAGCACCATCAGACAACGACGACGGAAAATCCAATCAATGAAAATGCGTCGGCATTTTTCTGCCCGGTTGCCTATATATTTTATATGCGAATTCCCCTCCCCCCTCCTCTTCCCTTCCTTTTTTTTCTTGGCCAAAAAATACGTCGACGATGTTTAATGAGCTCCATTCATTGGGTCCATTTTGTGCCAAGAATCTATCGTGGCTGGTTTGACGCTGGCGGCCGCTCTGGTCTTCAACCTCTGACGTCAATCGCCAGCAGTTTCCTCGTTTTCCACCATTTTCTTTATATTCCTCGTCGGCTCTTTTTTTTTTTACAGAGTTTGGACCCTTCTTCTTTTACATTCTTCTGCCAAGAAACCATCGTACCCGCCATCCAAAGGGTCACACGACTCTTCGAGAAAAATCTACTGGATCGATATATGGCAACGGTGCTGACACTGGGAGAAAGAATCAAGGAATCGCAAAATAAACAATTGTATTAACCTGCCAATATTTTTAAAAGATACTGTTCGGATATGACGTCAACAGCGGTGGAAGTCTAACTCAAAAAAAAAAAATAGAAAAGAAAATTAATTGGGACCGATTTGATTTTTCGAGGATTTTCGAGCGATGGAATTGGAATTATATAAGGATCGGCGTCTCTTGAGCGCTGAGAGCGACGCTGATTTTAATCCCGTCAAGATTTTTATTTTATTTTTCCGCGTTTCCCGCGTTTCCAATTCAATGAAGCCCACGCCGTGGAATCCATCCATCCATTCCGAGAGAGATGCCATAGCATCGACGCTATAGAGCTGCCTGCCGCCGTGCTGACTGGCTGGCTTTGAACGTCGCTCGCGTGCGGGTGTCGTATATATACGTGTGTATATAGTGAAGCAATCACGCGACCCCCTTTCATCTTTCAGCCTTTTAGAGTGACGAGGTAAGCCAATCTTCGAAACCGTCAGCGAAATTTTATTTCGTCTGTTTTGACAGTGCCACCGCGTCGGAAAGTTTTTTCGGCCAGCCTATAGCTAGAGCGGCTTCTTATTATTGGTAAAGGCTATAATATGAGATATAGCCATATAGGGTCGTGAAGGAAAGTGAAGAAGTCAGCCCATATCTACCTACGTTATATATACCCGAAATAAGATTCACAAGACGTGTATATATAGTATAATAAATATAATCATTTGAAATGGAGAAATCAATAAAAATGGAAGCCATGCAGCGCACCTTTTTTGAAAAGAGATATAGGGGGATGATAGGAATTGGAGAATATCAGCGGTGGATATATTTATTTCCGTTGGGAAAATGAACACACACAGCACAGGTGATCGATGTACATGTATGCATGCTTGGCTGCTTATACATGGCCGGAATTGCTTCTCTTTGCGCCGCTCATATTGATTTGTGCGCTCACCTAGAAATAAAAGATAATCATCCGCCCCAATATTATTATTAGTGTATATAAGCAACCGAGTACGTATATAGCTATGTAGACAGGAGAACTGGAAATAGGAAACAAGAGAATCTTTCAAGTCTTCAATGAAAATGACTTGAGCGAGATATATAGCTGATATCACGGAAATTGGATTTCAATGGAATTGTTAATATTATAAAATTACTAGTGGGAAAATAGTTTCGGTTGATATCTTATAAAACGTTCGACCGACAATTTTATTTGCCGTTATTTTTTAAAACTCTATCGCTTATAGTACTGTACATATTAAGTCATATGGTCAACGTTCCACGGTCCTTATAACCGCACATCAATTTGTCTCGTCTCGCGGTTTATAATAAACATCAAAATAGATATTGCTGCTCTCGATGTATATTATTATCAAGTGAAACCGCCCGCACGAGACAGCGAAATTGTTATTCACTGCATCAACAAAAGTGGAATGACCGCAAGGTAGACAAATCCGCCAGGGCATTGACGGGGACCGCCAGACGACACTTCATTATTTGTTGAGGTAGGATCGGCACAGCGGAATCGTTCTTTTCAATCTTCAATCTCTAAGTTGTTCTTTGACAATAAATAAAAGAGAGTTGCTGGGCGAACCTTGTTTTAAGCCCTGGAGGGAAAATAAATGTAATTAAGATAATACATCGAAAAAGATGTATAAGAAGGATGAATCAAAATAAGTGAACTGCCAACCTCTTCCATGCCAACACACCCACTCTTCTAGTATAATCTTCCGAGATCTTTATGTATATCAGGTGAAAGCAGCGCAGCATTGCGCTGATGCTCTCTCTCTCAATCTATCACTTATTCTAACTGGCTCTATATTACTTTCAAGTCAATGTCAAAATAAGTTTCTCTATGATATAAAACAAACTGAATAGTTTATACTATGTTTGATGCTATTTGACACAACTATATACGCGCGTAAAAGCTTTTATATACGATATTGCGTAATGCGATGCAAGAATATAATACATAATACATATTGCTTGGGTCTTTTTTTTTTGCTGGGGTGTCCATCCCAGCACAGCCCGAGCGTTCGTCATTCCATATTGCTGCGTGAAATGCGGATTGCATTGTCCGGAAAGACTGACTCTCTGCTCCTGAGCTGAGAGTTCCCCATTCATTCAACTATACTGACATCTATAGAAATAAATATAAGGAAAACAAAGTAAAATAAAAGATATCCCTCCGCACCATACGATATATATATAATACCTTCTAAACTATTGATAGAAAGTACGATTACTGAGAAAATGTTTTATTCTTTCAGGACGGATTGATGTTGTTGGAGGTCGGGGCGCTTGTTTCTCGCCGTCAAATCAACCCCCCCAAAAAAAGGACTAAAGGGGAAAACAAAATGAAGAAGCGAATGGAGCGCAGATGTCTAGAAAGACACAAGCGAAAGGCCGAAAGAGCATCAAGAGCGCAACTCCCGCGGGGCTAGCAAATAGTACCAACAAATATATATAAAACAACCGACGAAGAATAATATATCGGTTGTGGGCTTATAGATAGATCTATATACAGGCCGACATCTGGCTTTCCTCAAATGGCTCAATAACAGCAGAATGGCGCTTGTTCTTTTGAGCTCTTTTTTTCTTTTTTCTTCTTTCCTATGTTCTGGCAAGTTGGTTTAGTTTCTGTTTGATCTTGCTGCTGCTCTCCCGCATTATATTCATCAGTTGAGGCTATTCGCTTTTCAGATGCGATTGATTTTGACCACTATTGAATGATTTCATATTGTCCCTTTTCTTTTATTTCATTAAGAAATTCAAGGCGAGAAAAAACATTTTTTTTTTTACATGAATGAATGACAGTGTGTGCATCTTCAGTTCTGTATTCCAGACAACATATGTCTCCTATATATACGTATACAAAGAATGACCAAACCAAGATCGATCCTAGATGACAACAAAACTCTGTGCTGTTGGGGACTTTAGATCTCGGATGCTATCTGGCCTCCACATGTACCCGCGGGACCAGGGTGGTGCTGAGATGGCGGCTGATATGTATTTCGGTCTATATACATATATGTGTACTCCCCCGCGTCTACTGAATCAACGACGTCCACAGTCCAGCGGCAGCAGTCTGATCCTAATTTATCACGGATGACAAGTTGTATCATCGCTATATATCCCCACACAACCAACAACCACAAAAGTAGAACGTCGTTGTGATGCCAAGGATGAACGACCTACGGGAAAAGGTGACCTGCATATCGGCTAAACCAAAAATGCTGTACATAGGAAATGTGAGCAAAGGGTTAATGAGAACCAGCGCCCCCAGTGTATAATGCTCCATTTAGGTCTACGGAGAAACTCATTACATGGCATGGGCCGCGCCCACGCCCAGTATAGTCAGGTTCGCTTATTATATAGACGCCAAAGCAAAGCCTCCGAAATAATTGTCCTTTATCGATTCATTTGGAAGCGCCCGCACCCGCCAGAATTGATCCGTATAAAATAGTATAAGCTTTCGTTCGCGCCATTGCTGGCTCCTTTGGATTCTTATATAATAATACCGCTTGTTTATTTTTATTTTTTTTTTAAAGAGGACCACATCATCACGAGGAGAATGGAAGTGTTGACTTTTGCCCACTTTTCGTCCCCTTCATCGACAGATAAATTGGATCGGCGTTCCCCTTCATTTTAAATGGGGTTGCTGCTTTCCTATTATATATAGCTGATGCCAAGTGTTATGTTGACACGGGTGAGAAGAGCCACTTGGTAGAGTCAACATGACCCGTTGAATTGAAATCCAATCGCTACCAGCAGTGTCTGAACAACACACATATTTAGCCTAATATATAATAGATCAAGCGACACGACGAGCACAAATGTGTCCGTCCATTTTTTATTAGAATTAGATACTCTTTGACAGGAGACCGCACAGCAGGCGGCCATCATCTATACCAATAATAGTATATACCAACCGCTTCTTATATACTTGCACGAAATGAAATCAAAATATATAAAACAGGGCGTGGGAGACAAATATGTATTTGTCACGAAAGACAGTTTATTATAGGAAATGATGGAAAGCATCGAAGATCCAACTATATATTGATTCATCGATCCTGCGCTGATGGTACTTATATATTATATATACTTCATCCCGTGATGCCATTGCCACACATCGATGGGCATGGGGAAATTGATTTCCAATCATCAAGATTTTATGGACATCTGCTGCCGACAGCAGCAAGAGTCAAATTGATGATGTTCTCCACTCAGCTTTGATTTGTTGCCTTGTACATTTTCTCGTGTTGGTATACATGCAACGGTACAACTGAGAGCGGTAGGCATTTCTGTTCTTTTTATTCATCTAATGCCAGCAGGGCCCGCAATACCTAACGAAATCCAACCCACGTCAATCTTAAATATTGAATGAATTCAACGACGGTTCAGCCGATCGGGTGCGTTTGGTTGCATGCATGCTGTCGGTTCAACTCGCGATCCATTCGACATCAAGGACACGCAGGTTTATCAGCATCAGTCCTGGTCGTCATCAAATATTGCTTAGCCATTGCAGCGGTTAGTTACTGACAAAGATCCAGGTTATACCGAACGATCGAACTCTGCTGTGATGGCGCCGGTCCACCCTCCAACTGAGAGAAATGAAAGCTAGGATATAGTACATATAAGGTACGGACATATATATGCTGCTGGTGAAATGAACTAAAAGGATATAGGATCGGGAGAAGGCGTGAACTGGATTAAAAGTACAGTTGGAAGAAGAATAAACTATGGCACACTTCCGGGCGTAAATAAAAAGTGATCTCTCGATCGTCTATAATTCACTAACTCAACGGGAATTGGATAATCAAAGGTAGGCGGTAGATCGTTTATCAAAATGCGAAGCACGTATAGTTTAGGCTAGTTATAGGCTACGTATATATGTGAGCCTGGTCCAACGCGGAGCTCAATCGCCTCTCTCCGCACTCGTTTTGGTAGCCTAATTTACGGCTGAGATGGAGGCCAACTTTTCACAACTTGGGCAAATACGTTTGGGATTAATATACGCGCTCAAACTGATTCTATACGACCGACTTATTCGATCCTATTACACGTGTTCATTCAAACTTGCCAATAACTTCGCGCGGTATATATGAAATGATTTTATATTCATACTGAGCTATAGACTTAACGTTATCTGATGCGAAGCAATTATAAGACCTGATTGATTATAGTTTTAACTTTTTATTTGTCAACTCTAAGCTCACAATTGAGGACTAATGAAACTTCCTTATTTTTTCAATGACGAATAGTTTCGAATAACTATCTTATTTGAATTAGTGAGGGTCTGATGTAGCAACTTCATATCCAAGTAGGAAATGGTTACGGTGTGTTACGTATTACTCGATCTCGTCCTGTCGTCAACGGCTGCTGCTGTTTCATTTCTGTCGCTTTAAACAGCACAGTCCCGCGTGTATATACCGAAAACTCTTTCTTTATACAATCTGTCAGGACTTGATGCACGACAAACGACAAGACCCGACCTACACACTCTCGTCACAGGTCACAGTACCCAACTAGATTCAAGAAGCGATTTCCATTTTAGATCTTGGACGAAAAAAAGAAAGAAAAAAAGGGAAAAAAAATACTTCTACGTCTATAAATGGGTTAGTGGAGCAGAGTGCAGCGTTACGTAAGGCCAACAGGAGTTGTTAAACACATGTTATCAACAACAACAGACCGCCACAGCATAACCCTGTTCCTTTTCCTTACGTATAAATGCATGTAAATATGTCTGGAGGAGAAGGAAAAACTTTTAACGTAATTCAAGGGGGTTTCTCAATAAAATAAGCAGTTTCTTCTTTGAACAACCCGAGTTCACGATCGATATAGGGAGAAGAAGAGGACTGTGTAAGGACGAGGAGAGGTCATACATGAAATGCAAGAAAGTGGTTGGGGGAGGGACCCCGGTTTATATTTAGTTTATTTGTTTCTTCGTCTCTTGGTTTTAATTTCTTATATAGACGCCAAGCGTAGTCAAGGTATTAATAATATGAGGGTCAGTGCATCGGACTCGCCATCCGTCCAAGTTTCAATGGTTCTTTTTCTTTTATTCACCAGTCGATAACAATCCAGCAAATGAGCGCGCAGGTCGTTTCCCGCAGCAGCCGAGCCCGAAATTGTTTGATGGAGCTTCGACAGAAAAATGGCGACCACCAGGATCCGTCATCCGCCCTTTGAATTTTGTTTTCCATTCTCGATATTGATATGCTGCTGCTAGTCCCTTCAATTCAAACAGCCATCCACTTTGTAAGTTCATTATCGACGCGCCATCTCCATTTAAATTGAGTTCATTTCACCGCCTCTCGCGCGATCCTGTTATTCTCGAAGGGAAATTAAAAAAAACTAAATCCATTTCTCCTTTTTTTTTTCAACGTTCGCTGAAATCGAACGTGACGGCATTTGTTTTCCATTTCACGCTCGCGTGGGCGACGACGTGAGAGAGATAGACACTTTCGGCGTTCGTTCAATACTCGAAGGATTATATTCGTCGAATGGCGGCATTAATAACGCAGGATTTCCGGCTTCGCATATATGAACTGTTTTCATCCCACGCGCTCTCGACAAAACACTAGATATATAATAGAAGGGGAGCCCAGCTATACTTCATTACGCTTCCGGAATCTGGAGCGGGAAAAAAAAAATTAAAAATAAAATAAAATAAGAGAGCGTTGTGATGACTGGGGTGTGTGCGGACAGGGTTGCCAAAAAAAAAAAAAAAAGAAGCCGACACGGGAACTCATTCATCGACGTCCAAAGGGTAAAAGCCCCTTTTGATCATGACTCATTACACTCATTCTGCGGGTTTTTGTCGAGCGAAAATATGCAAAATATCCGTTGCGCAGCTGAATAATGACGAGAAATTCGTCATTTTCTTCATCAATACACCACCTACTTCATAGATTATAGGTTTGACGTCATAGGAAATATACGACGCGCACCAACAGCATATTAGAGATGCCACATTTGAGAATGGAAACTGATGCGCCAAACAGCCAAACGCACGAAATCGAGTCATTTCATCAGAGACGCGTCAACTCGCTCGCCCCTGCGCTTGCTGCCGCCGCCTCATTTTCATTTCACTTCGGTGCAGGATGAAGCGCGTCAACACACCAGTCAAAAACCCGTCACCGTGCTTTCTTTGATGAACTCTCCGATGAATGGGTTTTCTCTCTCTGGAATGGCGAGCACGAGCTATACTACCGCGCGCTATTAGTTACTACAATGTCAGCTGTCTAAAGTATAGCCCGTCTGGCCGTCTGTTGTTATATAGCTTGCGGGAGAGTATGTGTGCGTACACTATATAAATCGCTGTGTCCTGATATCAGTAATCTCCGCTTTCTCCATCTTTTGACGCCTTTAGTCGCGTGCAAGAGGCCCCGATTAAATCCGCGTCGTATATACTTATACCCCTGTCAAACATCGTATATGTACGTATACTATACTCACCGTAAGTATACGCTATATAGTGTATGCAAGGAACCACCCGGCCGATGGTTGGCCGACTTTTTCCTAAAGAGTATCCATACATGTTAATAGGGCGGGAGTAGTGACGCAGAGCAGCCATCATCACTCTCCACAAACACGCATCGCAACAACGGGGGCGAGAATAAAAGACGAGCTGAGTGTCGCGTAATCAAGCTTGCCATTGTGCAAAGGCCGCTGGCGCTATATGCTGGCGGTACGTCCCATACGTATGTGTATGTGCTCGCGCCCGTCCCTCATCGTCGTTTTCTTCTGTGGTGAAAAGTTTGATCGGCAAACTTTCGGCTGACTTTTGATATAGTCATCGGCGACGTCTATAGCAGGAGCATATCTGTATAGGTTGTATAGCTTGTTTAGAAGCATAGCTTGCTCTATAATAGCACCGCCACAACAGCTCTCTTTCCCATCTTCTATCAACTTGTGAACTTGACGTCGGCAGAGACTGACGCGCCTATATAACGTGATGATAATAATAATCAAACACAATGCGAAATGGCGTGGGCTATATATGTATGCCACATGGCGGGTTGCCTGCCGGGCAATATATAGCGGCGGCGGCGGCGATCGATACGGACGTCCACACACGGACGCGACGTACTACTTATCAGGACGGCCCAGTCAAAATGACGACGGGGCATAGCTTGGATGGCCTGGATGGCGCTGTGGGGAGGGGGGGGGGGGTTCTAGTTGTTTGACAGAGTCTTGTGAAATTGAATTGCAGCCTAGGGATCGGGGGACTGTTTTATAACTGACGTCCCGTGAAATTCTAATTAGAACGAATTGCAGAAAATGGTGCTGAACAATGAGAACGCAGCTAGGCGGCCAACCATGACCATAAAGTGACCCCCTATAAAAAAGGACGTTTTCAAAAAAAGAAAGCTCAATCAAGTCAAAGAAAGTGAATTACAAATCATCGACTTCATACATTTTTTACCTACGGTATAATAAGCAGCAAGACATGGCGCGATTGTTTAATATTATAAGCCTAACAAACTGATGGTAGTTTAGATTTAGATACGCTCCGAACTGATGCGGCTGAAACCAAAGTGATGATGGCACTGGATTTATATAAGAGAAAGTTTATGTAATAACCTTATTATTAGGTGCGCTGTGTAATGTCATTTTCATCGTCCATATGCCATGGCGTCTATAGAACAGAGAAAGAAGTGGCGCTTAGAAAAAAGAATAACGCTTGCCTAAAATATGATGAAACGGTTGCCATCTTTGGCGAACCAAAGAGGGGAAAGCATAGCAAATGAATATACACACCTACTAATTCAGTAATTCTTCAACTTTTCGATTTGTCTGCTTTTTGCTTCAACATTTAAAAAACAGGAAAAATTTTTCGAAAGTCGGTCAGATAATTCACTTAAATAACATTCAATTCGAATACCTTTTCAAAATTAAACTGAATTAAACGATATCGCATTACAAGTTTTGAAATAATACACAGTTAAGGCATTTGAATCGCTGCCAAGTTTAGAGACCATCACGGCACAGTTAAATAGGATGAGGTAACTTTGTTTATTTCTATATGCGACCCAAGTTGCGTCGTTCTCGGCATCAACGAGATGACGAACACACACCAAAGGCGAGCCATCTGCGCTCTCTCTCTCTCCTTTAGACTCTATAGTCCTCTGCTGTGCACTGCTGTGAGACTGCACTGTCCCCCAAAGGCCAACCAAAGTTACGAGTACACTACTACGTTATACTTATTTCAATTTCTATTTAGTTGTGGTGGTATACTGTATATTTCTTACATGACGAAGGCAGTAGATTGTGACATGCAGATAGAGCACGGGACTCGGTGCGGAACAGTGACAGTGAGGAAATGGCAAGAGCCGGAGCAATGCTGCTTTCTAGGAAAACTAGGAGAAAACTAACTTCATTCCAAAGCACCGGTGCAGCTATAGTATACACAGCAACAGCAGCAATAGTCTAGAGTCTGCCGGAATGCTGGACGAAACCTTATTCCATGAAAACGAAGTTATACAGTCTCACAGGCTCGGTATATACATTTGGTGTAGAGCGAGCGCTGCTAGTCTATCGGGAGTGTTGTCTTTCATGTCGGAAAATATATCTCGAAGCTATTTGATGTGCTCACAGTCACAGCATCAGTATTATCGCACCCACAGCTTCTTGATTACCGAATGGCTGAAAAGGTGACCAGCTATTGCGTCATGATTTCTAATACACACACGTCGTGCAGCAATTGGTAACACTTTTAGAAATCCCAGCAGTTATATAGATTTTAAAATGGACGTGGATATAGCCAAATTAGTTATACTATGTCAGAATCATCCTCAAAACTTTCACTTTCTCTTTATGCTATAGAGCAACTCAAAAGAGATTTTATCGTATATTATATAGCCCATACTCTTGGCGTGATATTCATAATATGTTTTAGAGGACCATCCGACATCTTTCTTATCTGGATTCGGCTTATAAATCGTTTTTATTTTTTTATTTTTTTTCTCTGCCGAATTCAACGAATTTGATACGAACGTACAACCGAGCCTGTCGTAATACGACGGCCGGAATAAATTTGAAACGCGTTGAGAAAAACATTCTGATCTAATCGGTTATTTTACAGCAACACAGCAGTCTCGTCCAATCTTCATCCACATATGCTGGAGTCATATTTATGTTATTGCGCATTACGTCATCTTTAACGTCAGCTTACACAGCCATGAATTTTCCAATTCCCGCTTGTTTATATTAAGTCGAGGAATCTATTTTTTCAGGGGGGGGGGGCGGGGGTGTCTCTTAAACCGAGTAGGCCTAATTATATATTAAAACTTATTCCCTCAAATTATTCCTTTATCGTTTTTGAGCGGTTTGGATTTTGAGGGGGATTTTGATTTTTTATCATTTCTAATTTCTATCGATTATCGTATAATTTAACTCTTCAGCGGACGGATGGAGCAAGTGACGAAGATGCCAGGCTGTATTTCCCAGGTATAAAGGTAGGACAAAATTGATCTCTATTCTTTTTTGACAATTTTTGGTGGCGTTGATTATCAATCGTAGTCACGCAGTATGTTTATTCCTGAGGCTAGGTGGTTGACTGCAACTGTTTTCTGTCTCCGTCAGTTTGTTTTTTCCTCAGTCAGGGTTCACTAAAAATCTCATTTGTCGAACAACTGCAGATCAGGCCTGTTTTTGTTTCTGTACCTTACCACTTTTTCTATTTTTAAACCATCACATTCGAAAATATTTGAACTTTTAACACGTCAAGCAAAGTGCAACAAGACAATTTTCTGACCAAGAGGGACCTGCCTCCACCCTCGTTGTGCAACACACGTGCACAAAATCGCCCTCGCATGAAATTAGAAATTCCCCATTTGAATTGGACTGTGATCCTGATTTCCAATTTTATTGAAGAAGCGCATTTTTTTAAAAACGACGAATCGATACGTCTGAGTTAACAAAGAGTTAATGTTTTGAGGCTGAAAAATCCCAGTGCAGCAGACAATGACGAATTTGATATTATAGTCTCCTACTTGTGGCACTAATGGAAGGCCAAAAATAATGTAATGGAAGTCGATCAATTGCGGTCAACTTCAACACTTGCTTGGCATATTTTCTAAATTGATTAAAGTGACAGCTTTGACTTTATAAATACGCAATATTCTTCCAAAAGTCAAACTTTTAATAAGGCTTGAATATTGGTGCTTGATAGGGTTCTTTTATCCAGCAGCTGTCACTCAAAGAGCTCTCTCTAAGTGCTCAGACTGTACCTACAGGAGCTGCTGTTGATGGCATTATATAGAATCCCATTGTATTAGATTTCCCCCTTGTATTTTGCAAACTTGTTTGCATGACACGAGTTAAAGCGAAAGAAAGTCTAGGTTTTGATCCCCAAATTTAACAGCCGGCGTCTCCTTTTCTAGCCCCATACCAGTCGACAGAGTTTACGATGTTGAACAAAGGAACCCTCATCCAATGATACTAAAAATATTTGGTTAGGCTTTAACAACTGTTGTGAGGAGTGTTACACGCACAATATCCACCGGAATTTAAGTGCGATTCCCCGATGCCGTGATTATTCATGAGCCGCGCGAGTCTTAAACTCCGAATTTGGCCAGCAGTCCGCTATATAACACCGACCAAATAGAGTCGAGTCCCGTTAACATAATAGTATAACTAATGAATGGCGGAACAGGCGGACCGACACGGACTATCCCGCGCCATGTCGATATATTTGGCGTTTTGAAAAACAACACTATAGTAAGGCCCGGTGATGCTGGATGAGGTTGCTCCTTATTTGAAGATTCACGCCAGCAACCGAATGTATGCGCAAAGCAAAACAAAATCAGCGTGACTTGGAGCAATTCTTACGAAATCACTCTCTAATCCTCTTCCCCGCTGTGGCTCTATTATGTAAAATGGGCACATCTATAATACAAGCAAAAGCTAAGTCTAGAGAGTCTGCTGTATTATTAAAACTTGTTTGTTGAGAATTGTATTTAGATTTTCAATACGCCAAAGTATTTTTTAAAAATAAAAAACCGCTGTTTCTTTTTTTTTTTTACTTGGGAATTTAAGGCAATAGGTCCTTGGTCTACATCAATGAATTGTAAGTAGTTGAAAGGAGAAAGGTAGACTGCTGAAGAGGACTCTGGTCATTTCACATTGCGTAAGAACCCCCGAGGCGGATGAAGACAAAGGAAAAAGAGAGAGAAAAAGGAAAGGGAAAATAATAAAAATCTTTTTTTAAATATCTAATTTTTTTTTTAAATCATAAACTTGTATTTCTTCTTTCCTTGGAAAGAAAATTTTATTGATATGAAGTTCATCGTCATAAAAAAATGCGAGTTTTCCAATTCAAATTATATAAACCCATCACCTTCTTATTATGGCGTTTCCTCGGCTTAAATAATCGCATTAAAAACTACGCCGCGTTGTCTCTTTCTCGATTGGAGAGAAATAGGTCGGAAACGAACCATCTGTGGGCTGCTGAAGGCGAGAGAGTTTCCTATATTTAAAACATGCCAAAGGATTCCATATACGCAATCCTATTTGCAGTTGCCGTGTTGATGTCGCGCATCTTGGCTGTGCAACTCTTGACAGATGGCGGGAAAGTTTGAAAATCAGCCCCAGACAGTCAAAAGAAGAGAGAGACCTTGAGTCCTATAGGTTACTTTATTAGCAGTCGAGTTCATCATACTATCACAACTCTTTTACGTGTTTATTTGGCAGATGTGTGGAAAACTCGAAGGTATATTGCGATGTATTTAATTATTGGTTCGTTTTAACAACTATTTTAAAATACAAGGGCGTTACTATAAATGCTATACGGTTCCAGGATGTGATGGCCAACATGCCACGGAGATTGAAGTGGGAAATTCTCCGTGATTCTTATTTTTAGCCGAAAGTTACTCGACGTATTGTATGCTTATGTACACTTGTGTTGACGAAGACGTTTGCAATCTGCATTCACAGGGGTGTGCGCGTAGTTTTATGGAAATTTTTTTAGAAAGGTTAGACCTTGAATACCTCCGAACCCACTACCGAGAAGTGGAGATACCAAATGCGAGTAATCGCATGATTCATGGGTGTACCATCTTCAGCAATGGCGAAGGATGGCTGTATAGTACAAGAGAGGGAAGTGGAAGTCCTTGTGCTTCTTCTCTTTCTCTTTTTTTTTTGTTCCAGTCGCATTTCTCATGACTCCCTCCGTCCGCTTGCGTGCGAATACCGACACCCCATCGTCCTCACACTCTCCAATCGTCGCCGCGCCATATAATGCTGTATTACCTACCCAACTCCCCGTGCTGCCGACAACTCATTTGCATCGTGGCTCTGCTGCTGGCTTGGATTCCTGTCGCCTTTTTCCCATCTATTAGTTTGCCGGGCAAACAATTTTTTTATTTTTTGGCTATAGGCTGGTGGATGTGGTGAAAGGAAATGATGAACACTGTACGTACATTCTCTTTTCGTCTTATGGAAATGAGGGGCTTCTAGAATGCTATGTGCACTCCCGCCAGACTTGTATATTTCCTTCCCAGAAATATGCAGACACAGTTAAATGAAGGGGCTTATAAAAACTGTGATTTTTACGAACGAATAAGTTTTAATTTCAGAGTTGGAAAAGAAAAATAATAGGAAACGAAGTATATGTATTTATATGTGCAAACACCGTTAATAACTAGTTTTTTTTTCGGCTATAGACATGAAATCGTTAAAAAAGGAAAGATGTATACTTCACGTATACACCTCAATCATTAAAAAAGAAGTAATTCAATAATAATAGCATAAGCTTTCGAAAAAGTGAATTTCCAGATAGGTTGTGTAATGGCGGCCAGTATAAAGTTCCTATCGGAACTAGTTGAGAGAACCGATGGATATAGTACAAAATGCAACTTATGTGGAACAAACCGACACACTATTTTTTTTTTTTTTTGCAAAAAACAAAAGGAAGAAATTATGTAATCAAAAACAAAACAAAAAAAAAACGCCAGTAGTTTTTATCTAGAAATATTGCGAGATTTTACAGCGGATCAAAATGATGATCGAATCGACGTCGGGGTTCACAAACGAAGCATTGGTTGGTGTGGTGGTGGTGTGGGCCAAAACGGTAGGATTTTTCTTTTTTCTAATATACAAAAACCGCCTTTTGTTTCCCGCTTTTTATCCAACTCTTTTCGGCGTTTTCTCAATCTTTCTCTCTCACTCGTTTCATTTTTCCTGTTTGGTTCAATGTTTTTTTGTTGTTTTTTTGTGTGTGTGTTTCTTTTTTAGTAGGCATTGTTGGAATGGGAGGAGCCAGCTTGAGCGTGAGCTTGTTTGTTGCCAGCAGCGAACGTGGAAGAGCTGGCGGATGCGGAAGCCGAGACACCTCGGCCGCCCGACGAGGAGGACGAAGCTCCGGCGCTGGCCGAAATCTGGATGCCAGAGCCGGAAGATGCGGCGCCGGAGGAAGCCTGCTGGCCACCGGCCGACGGCGGAACGACGCCAATGTTGGCATTCAGGCCAGTGAACTGGCCGCTGGAAGCGCACTCAACGTCGTGCCACCTGCGTGCGTAATTTTTTATCAAAATATTTCCATCACTTCCGCTCAATTGATAACTTATATCAATTGAATTTTTTACCAGAGGCAGGCGAAGCTTTCCTGGCTGAAGATGGTTCCGTTGGGGCACAGGAAAGAGTTCTGGAGGACGCTGTCATCGGCTCCGACGGAGCAGACATGGAACACCTGGCAACGGGCTTCCTCGTCGGCGTAGTATCCTGCATTTTCATTACGTAAGCCATGATGAGATTCAATTCAATTCAGCTGAATGATTTCGTTTTTCAAATAAATGTTGACTTACCATTGATTTTGCCTTGGCAGGTGAAGGCCGTGGTGGGGATCTTGTCAAAGATGGGGTAGTCCAATTCCGGTTCTCCTGCAATGGATTCACGGAAATCCCAGAAGAGGATCTCTTCTTCGGAGGCGGACAGAACCGGCTGGACACCGGGTCTTCGGGTGGTGGCGGCAGCCGTGGGTCTGGTGGCGGGTCTGGTGGTGGGTTGAGCCGGTCTGGGCGTGGTCGTAACAGGTTTAGCAGTGGTGGGGAACTTGAGACCAGTTCCTTGGTTGCTGCTGGGACCGAAATCGAGCGGGTTCTCCGGAGCCGGGTAATCGTAACCTTCGGTGGTGGTTGGTCTGCCCGGGGCTCTGGTGGTGACGGCAGGTGGGAGATAATCCAAAGCAGGTGTGGTAGCCTTGGCGGTAGTGGTCCTCACGGGCACCGTGACGGGGCGAGCAGTAGTGGGGGCTGGACGAGTGGTGGTGGGAGCTGGGCGAGCGGTGGTAGGGGCTGGGCGAGTAGTTGTCCTGATTGGAGCAGCGGTGGTCGGCTTGGGGCAGTTGGGACCAACGGGGGCACAGTTGGGACCTAAACAGAAGGGATCCACTTGGCAGCCCACAGCTGGACGAGGAGTAGTGTAGGCAACAGTGGTAGCTGGGCGGGTAGTAGCTGGGCGGGTGGTAGCTGGGCGGGTGGTAGCTGGGCGGGTGGTAGTGGCTTGACGGGTAGTAGTAGGAGCTGGGCGAGTGGTGGTAGGGGCTGGGCGTGGGGTGGTGTATGCGGTAGTAGCAGCCGGACGGGGGGTGGTTCTGATGGGGACGGTGGGTGCTGGTCCGCAGCCTGGGCCAACTGGACGGCAATTGGCACCGACACAGTTGGGATCAACTTGGCAAGGGCCGAGAGTGGCTGGCCGGCGTGTGGTGGCAACATCGACGGGTGGAAGGTAATCCAAAGATAGCGTCGTGGTAGCCGGGCGAGCAGTAGTAGCCGGACGAGTGGTAGTGGGAGCTGGGCGAGCGGTTGTCGGCGCTGGGCGAGTAGTTGTCCTAACTGGAGCAGCGGTTGTCGGCCTTGGGCAGTTGGGACCAACGGGGGCACAGTTGGGACCTACACAGAACGGATCCACTTGGCAGCCCACAGCCGGACGAGGAGTAGTGTAGGCAACAGTGGTAGCTGGGCGAGTGGTAATGGCTGGACGGGTGGTGGTAGGAGCTGGACGGGTGGTAGTAGGAGCTGGGCGAGTGGTGGTTGGGGCTGGGCGAGCAGTGGTGTACGCAGTTGTAGCAGCCGGGCGAGGAGTGGTCCTAATGGGGACGGTGGGTGCTGGACCGCAGCCTGGGCCAACTGGACGGCAGTTGGCACCAACACAGTTGGGATCGACTTGGCATTGGCTGACCGCTGGGAAAGTTGGGAACGTTGGGAAGGTTACCGGGCGAGCGGTAGTAGGTGCCGGGCGAGCAGTGGTAGGGGCTGGGCGAGTGGTAGTGGGTGCCGGACGAGACGTGGTGATAACCTCCTGCCCAGGCAAATTGAATGGCGGCTGAGGTACCGGGTAAAAGTATCCGTTGGTCTGGCCGATGCGACCGACGCGTTTGCCAATGCGAGCGCCGAATTCCTGGGCGGCGCTGCTGGCCAACAAACCAACTGCAAAACCCCATACAATATCATTCATTTAAAAAAATAATCTCATTCGAAATTACCGACAAATCAAAAATGGAATTTAAAATTAAACTGAAAAGAATTTCAACGAGGTACAGCGGCGAGCAAACTAAGAATTTCACCGCCGTCGACTCTGACGAGCCAACGGCGGTGTTGTTGTCGTCGTTGTGGTTGTTGTTCAAACACACACACATCATCAGCTCAGTTAATAACTTACCGATGCACAGTAACAAAGTATTCCTCAGCATGGTGAAAAATTTGTTGCTAAAAAAGTGTTGGCACTGTTTTTTAAAAAATGTCTTGCGATAGTTGCTGGGCTGCTCGTACTCTACAGGCGCACACCTTTGAAATGAGGAGAGCGCTGAGATGTTGTTGTTCGATATACGACCAACTGAATGTGATGCCGTTTCACATCGGCGTGACGGGCTTTTATACACGTCAGTGAGGGAGAGAAGGGAGTTTTATTTTACTATGAAGAAGAAGAAGAATCAGAAGAAGAAGCCCTATACGCTTGCAGTATCACTGCCGCCGTTCACCGCCGCCGAGAGTGAGAGGCATCTTCTTCTTTCTTCTTCCCTTTCGCTTTCTAGCGCCTAGCTGGAAGGCGTTCCTTGATGGAATGGGTCAGAGATGAGTTTCCAGCTTATTCAACACACACACACACACGGCCGCGCGCACAGAGAAAAAGTGACGGGAGAGACCAAGAAATGAAACAAAACACAGAAAGAGCTTGTGCAGCGTACGTAGTACAATAAAAATAAATAAATAAATAAAAAAAGGAAAGGAAAGAGATCGACGGGGTTGCGCGCAGTGAGTCTACACTACGTAGACGTACACACACACAGCAGAGAGACGAGCTACAATACACAAAAGGAGGCGGTTTGGGAAGGTTGTTTGATGATAATGATGATGGTCCTCCGAGGCGGTGATGATGATGATGATGATGGGAAAATATGAGCAAGAGGGGGGAAGCAACTAGTCGGGAAAAAAAATATTTCGAGGCCTATGCAGAGGCCTATAGGGGGGAATAAAAAACAATATTTAAAAAAGAAAAAGGAAAATCGGATAGGGGGGTCGCTTTGGTTCGAGGAAAGACACCTGCTGCAATGACCTGGAATGGAACGAAATTTTGAATCTTCCATCTCGTTGGACGAGTGAAACACGCGCATTCATTAACGAGCCGTCCATTAAAAAAAGTTGACCCCGGCTCTCGGCTGAGTTCTATCATCTTCCATCAAAGTTGATGGCGCCATCGTTTCATCCCAAATCTATATAGTCAAGCAGATGAGCTCTCCGCTTATTTTTTTTGGGGGGGTTTTCTCTCTCTTTCTTTCAGCTCGCCATGTAAGGAGTCAGCAAAACACGCTGGTTCGCGCTTTATCGGACGCGGGAACGTGCGTGAAAGTGAATTTGAAAATAATAATAAAAGATTTAAAACGAAAAAGGCGCTTAATATTTCAGCATTTGCCGTGTTTATCTTGAGCCACGGACAGCATCCCCACGTTACAGATATGCACATATATGTCTATAAAGATAGCGCTGGGCTTGATCCTAGATGCTTCAACGGGGTCGACTAAATATCGCAGCTCGCTGTGGACGGGAAAAGAGAATGTTGCATGACAGGATTTCGCTAGAGTAGGTCTATAGTCTACAACACAATGGCGAGCTTCTTCAAGCGGATAAACACTACACACACACACACACACAACAGGCATATAACAACATCTAAAAGAGCAATATAACAAGAGAAATAGAAACGATGTTGTTTGAAATCAAATTTTCAATTCAACAAGGGAGAGGGGAGTCAATCATATAAGGCCGCCACGGGGAATGTTGTATTACCCGAGCAAGGGGTCGGCGAGAAGATCACAACTTTGAAGGGGAAAAATCTAGTATAAGAAAGGAATTATAACCGAAATAAAAATTGAGATACCGAACAGGAAAAAATAAATAAAAAAGAGAGAACGGTGATGGGGGCAACACATCGCATGTGGCCGAGAATGA
Organism: Daphnia pulicaria; assembly: GCF_021234035.1. Lineage (NCBI taxonomy): Eukaryota > Metazoa > Arthropoda > Branchiopoda > Diplostraca > Daphniidae > Daphnia > Daphnia pulicaria. The sequence continues at coordinate 6,429,019 of NC_060918.1, read as the reverse complement.
AACAAACGAAAAAAAAGGGGGAAACAGAAAGAAGAAGGAGAAGAAGGAGAAAACATCACGCAATATAGACACAGAAGTATATATCCCCCCATGGTAAAAAAGGAAAAAATGAAAATGGTAAAAAGGTGAAACGTTGAAACGTTGAAATTGGATAGAAGCAGAAAAGGAAGAAAAAAAAAAAAAAGAATAGAATCGACTCGTCAGAGTCATGGTTTCACTTTCACTTGGTTAAAGTAAAAATGTAAGGCTTATACAGTGGACGTTACCTCAATGGCAATGGCTGGGCAAACAATTCGAATAATGCGCAGATCCGATTATTTAAAAAAAATAGAAGAAGAATACAGCCCTGGAACATATTTAATGAAGTATAATTTTAAATAAGCGACGAGTAGAAAAAAATAACGGTTAAAAAACCGATGCAGATATTTAAAAAAAAAATCTGATTAGACTATGTTCCTGAATCCTGACGGAAGATGCAATCCTAAGATATGATCCGGCAACGTTTTATTTGTATTCGATAGAGGTAGCAGACTTAAAGTTTTAGCCTCATGTCAGTTTTTGTATACGTGAAAGAAGGAGATTGGCGTGCCATCAAATAAACTCCAAGGAACCGGAATTCTTTGCAATTTCATTGAAAAGGTATATTTGAAGTCTCACATAATAAATTTAGAATATAAGGTGGAAAGGAATCGGAATTTCAACGGGTTACCCTACGAAAGGCAACAGACTATAGTAGTACCATATTTTAGGTATAAAATCGACAAATGCTGAGCGGACTTGTAGTCTAGCTCATAAGCCCTTCAGCCCGATATTGCCGTGCACACACATACGAATGGTGGAAAGGTGAAACGTTAGAAACGGGATAGATGTATGAGCGCAGAAAAAGAAACAAAATCGACTCGTCAGAGTTTCACTTTCACTTTGTTGTCGTATATACGAGCGGAGGGGGGATATTTGTGTGTGTGTGTACGTATGTGTAATTCCTACAACCTATGCACACACATTCAGGGAGAGAGAGAAAATGAGCCGAACCCGTTTTTCTTTTCCAAGTTGCCATATACCGCGCGCATCTCTGCCATTTCTGACACGGCGCGATGATGCGCGTAATTGTGTATCCAGCAAGAGACACAGGTGCTCAGGTGGAAAGAACCCCAAAAATTCGAAATCGGCGCTGCTGCTCACACACTATTAAACAGTACACACACGGGTCGGCGCAGTGTAATCATTAGCATGGCATCCATTTCCCCAACTTCCCACCGCCTGCCAAACCACCTTCGCTACATACATACAGTAGAGAGAGAGAGAAGACGATCAGAGAGAGGAGGACGAAACCGATGAATTCAAACTCTCCATTCTCTATGATTATTATCTTTCTCCTTGTCGGCTTTCTATTTCCACCGTGATTTTTCGTTTCTTTTTTCCTTTTTCAACCCAGCGGATGAACCAATCTTTTTTGGAAAGAAGTTTATAGTTTGGTTCTTTTCACCTATGATAGCAACCCCAGTATAATTAGACCTATCGGAATCGAACGTCATTTTCCAGCCTGGTGGTATTATTATTATTATTACGTTATTGCTCGGAATGATGAAAATAATAATCGTCCCGAAAAAAAAATAAAACTACTGCGAAGCAAGAGCATAAAGACGTTGCACGATATTAGTTAATAGGTTGATGGCAATGTCACGATTTGGATGCGCCGTCCGTCCGTGAATCCGTTCCCGTTTTCTCTCTCACCTTTCTCTCATTCTTCCCGCCGATCGGCACACCGTAGAAGAAGAAGGCCCCAATGAGGTGTGTTCCGTCAGAGACTCACCTGTGTAAATTGTTCGTTTTTCCTATCTCGTATTTTTATTTAATTTTATTTTTTTCGTACATTGCAGCAGCCGTTCGATTCCAAGGATTTGCGTGAGTGATGGACACTTCTCCTCTCACTCCACCTGGAAGAAAAAAAGAAAAACTACGAGGCCATAGAACATACCATGGTGCGTGATGACTGGCTTTTTTCTTTTCAGGGGGGGATATGGGCGAACGTGTAATTGCTGTGCTCTTTGTTGCCTCATCGTCCTCCTAGTCACAAAATCATTCAGAGAAAAAGGGAAAAAAGAAAAAAGACTGAAAGAGATGTTTATCCTGGAATGCGCGTCGTCTTTTATTTTTGGTTGCGGTTGATTCTTCACGACGTCGCCGGGAGATGAGAGAGAAGGGGATACGAAACAATTGAGAATATCCAGTAAAGAAGAAGAAATAATATGATATATAAATCCTCTCCCAACGTGTAATTGATTGCGTATACGACGTGTCGTCTTTTTCCCTTTCGCTTCATTAAAACTATTTTCCAGCGCACAAGTCGCTCATCTAGACCAAGGGCGTCTGCGTTACAAGGTTTTGAACGTGCTTCCACATTGAATGTCGTTCTCTTGTCTCTCGCAGTCGCGCAAAAACTATCCAATAAAAGAGAAAAAAAGTTGACATCAATTTCATTTTCGACTCCAAATTTTCAATCGAAATCCTTGACCAGTCCAATGATGAATTCAGTCGTCAGGTTTTATAGAAATTTTTCGCTTTCTTCCATTTGCGTTTTGCCACCTACGTAATCGATAACACTCTGATGTGTAGTCCCATAGCCACCTCCTGTATGTGTGCAGGTACATACATAGTATTTGCATAGCGAAATCGCTTTGAATTGAATTGCGTTGAATTGTTTAAGTTGCGCATAGTTTATTTCGGAAACCGAAAAAACAACGCACGCCATCTCGCCATAAAGTTGACACACATCACCGGTGGTGATCTATGCCTTTTGTAAATAATCAGCATGGAATAATAAATCGAAAGGAAGGAGATGGAGGGAACGGGAACCGGAGGAGGAAGGATGTTCGATCTGTTTGGATCATCGTCCTATCCTCGTCCTCATCATCATCATCTCCGTCGAGGAAAATCATGTGCCAAGTCTTTGTAAGATAGAAAAACACGACGGGTGTCGATCTGTCGGGAGCTGCTGCCCGACGATGAGCCATCAGAGATCCGGCCGCATCAACAGTCTCTCCTATATATGATTCACATCCCTTCTCTTTTTCACGTCGTCGTCTTTTCTGTTGGCAACGGGAAGCTTCTTCTTTCTTTCTTTCTTTCCTTTGATGTGAGGCGATACACGCGTGAAGACGGCAGCAGCAGCAGCGTATCCAATCTCACAGCACCGGTTAGGGTTTCTTTAGCTTAGCAACGACTGAAATGGCCAAAAACTCGTCTGGCAGAAATTGACGACTTTCTCAACGCACCGGTTCTTCTTCTTCGAAATTGATTCGAGAAAAACTAAAAGAAAGAGAGTCTTGTGTGTGTGTCACAAATTTCAGAGAGAGAGAGGAAGGAGCTGACTGATTTGAAAGTCTCTCGCGACCATTTGCATCCATCTGCTGTTGTCAATGTCAAGGCTTGGTTTCTCTTCACTTTTATTACAGAGTTGGCCGAGCGTGAAAAAGAAGAAGAAACTTTTATTTTTCGAGAATCCCTCTATCGCAGCCTCTATTGACACCTTTTAAAGAGAGAACCAGGATTTTGGTTTTTGGGAGTTGCTGGTCCATACATTTCCGTCCTTGAATTCTTTTTTAACGTTCGTCCGCAAGTTGATTTTTTCGCATAGCGACGCCATAAGCCATTTTCCCCTCTCTATCAGAGAGTTCTCGTAGTTTTTCAATAGCTCTTTAGAGGCTGAAGTTGTGTGAACTTTTACTTTTTTTTTTTTTTTTTCATTCTACGAATTGTATAATAACTCTCGGAATACGCTAATTTCCCCCTCGGAGACGGCTGAACGAGGAAGTGAAGCTGGGGTAACTTTAGTTACCGGGGAACGTGAAAATTCAAACCAACCCAAACCAAAAAAAGAGACAAAGACAAAAGGAAAAAAACAAAGAAACCAAACAAAAATCACGATTGCCGAATTCGAGTCTGTCACGATGAGCTGAAGATGCTCACGGTCAAAAGGGTTTTCGTCTCCCGCGCTATCTGCCCACGTCTGCGTCCTCCCTCCTACACCGCCTCCTCCTGTGCTGCCTTCCAAGTTCTCCCAGTCTCCAAGGCCGGTCTCTTCCGCGTTACAAGGTCGCCCACCTTTCCCTTCACATAGTCTTGAGCTAGAGCGTGAATGTCAAAAACACGATTGCGGAGAGCACTGTAAGAGTTTCCAACAGGGAGCGGAGAAGAGAGAAGGGGATGCGCATGGAAAAAGGACTGGTTCTGCCGTGCACATTTTTGCATTACACACACGAATGACCGTGAATTGCGCGACCCCGTTGCTCATTAACGAAATCTATACGCAGCAGGTCGACCGAACGAAATGGACAGTCATCCAGGACGGCTGACGGAATGTCGAATCCTCTCGTTGGAGGGCGCGACATGAGCAACAAATAAGGAGAAGAACAAGAAGAAAAGAATGAAAGGGAAAAAAACCACATGTCACTTTGTATTTATTTATATTTTGATCACCTTAAAAGGTATAAGTAAAAGGGAAAGAAGATGTGCGTAGGAGTGTGCGAATGACAATTTTGAGCGGGTTGTACTACAACATTGCAAACTTTGGCCGCCATTGTCCGTCTGAAAGGATTTTCCTAGCGTCCCAGTTTCTGGTTCCAACAATAAAAGTTGCAAACACTAACCACTGAATAAATGATGACTATACGCATTTCTTTCTTACTCTGAAAAACTTGCTCATTAGCGAAAGATTTACAGCATTACATTCCAAAGTAGACCGCCAGACGATTATTATGAGATTTCATTTGTTTGCAGAACTCGTTTTCTAATTCCCTTGTTGGGGTCCTTGAGGATATTGTGGCGGTTTCGGTCTAAGAGTAATTATCTGCGGGTTTCGTGCAAATTTGTACTTTGATCTTAACTGTGGTTAGAGGGGCTCAGTGTAAGTTGATGAGATACAAAATAATCCGTTCGCCGGATGTCCATCGTGGGTGAGAAAACCGCTTCGATTGTTTTTGAGCGGTTTGAATTTTTTTAGGGTGGTCGATTTATAATTACTATCGATATCTTGAATGAAATGATCAATTAGAAAATTATTAGTGTCGTCTGCTCTTAAGAGTCGTTCTTCTTAGAAATAGAGACGAAGTTTAAGATTATAAAGTTTAAGATTATGAAGAAAACGAAACGAATACTGTTCTGGTTTTACGAAAATAAAGCAACAAATAAAATTACAAAAATGTGATCGTCGTGTGAATTCTGATTTCGCGGCTTTCCAATTCTCCATGCTCTCCACTAGTAGATGCTGTTTGGCGGGTAAATAAAACTAAGAATGTAAATGGAATAGATATGGGACATTAAATAGCCAAGAGTTAAACCTGTTTTTGAAAACAGTATTTATCATGTAGCATTTATTTAGTATCATATATAGAATTTATCATGTGAGCTCCCTGTCGATGCATGTGTCAGTTTGTTTGCACTATGTAACTTTTTCTTTGTGTAGATTTGAGACCAGAGCCAGCCACCATAACCACAAGATTTACACATTTTGCTGGTGCTGGTATTATTGACCTGTCGTCAGCAGCAATCTCAGTAACATCACTTGGGTAATAATTTTTGTTCTTTGATTAACCTGTAACTGACTGCTAGATATTTTTACGATAAATGAATTGCATATAAAATGTAATGTGTTACAAGGAAATCTTGAATTCCCCTGTTTATTAATAATTAGGGTTGACCCACTATCTCATTTTAAACTATTCCTTGCTAATTGTTTCTGTAAATACTTTTCATAACTCATTTTTTATTTTCCATTTAGATAACCCTGCATCCCGTTTGATTGGAGAAACAACCGATGCCGACCGTGTTACGGATCTCTTCTTCCCCTTTCTTTAAATCCCCTATGTCCTCGTGTACGCCCATGTGAGTGTGGGTGTATTCACGAGGACGCGGGATGCCCTTTCTCCAATCCCGACTGGTGGATTCAACTTCTCTGTGGATGGATGAGGATGAAACACTTGTGGAAGCCTGGCCGTATTTCCCAGGCTAGAAGGTAGGAAACAATTATCTCTATTCTTCCTTTTTGGCTGTTTGATGGCGCTGGTTATAAATCGTTAGATAGTACGATTATTCCTGAGCTAGACGGTTATCTGGAACTGTTTTTCTCTTGCCGTTTTTGTTGACTCAGTTAGGGTCCATTAAATAACCAATGGAAGTGGTTGCTCATATGTGTAGACTGCAGATCAGGCCCAGTTTTTTTTTTTGTGCCTCACAACTTTGTCTTGTGGGGGTAAACAATCCGATTTTGAAATATTTTAACTTTGAACACTTCAAGCTAAAATGCAACGAGAACATTTCAATGACCAAGAGTTCAACCCTGGTTATTTAGAGTATACCTTCTCTTTTCGTTCACGACCGCGGTCGCCAACTTACTTTTACCGCGTGTCGTCTTCTTTATTCTTTTCTTAGCGAGTTGTCCCACTTTGACATCGACGTTAAACACGTTTGTACGTCGCGAAACGTGAATATTATGTCGTTGACGGTCGTGGATTTTTGACTAAACGGTCCTTACAAAGAGCGACTGGAGATGCGTATCATGTTCTCGGTGAAACTCGTGAGTGACACGCAGAGAGAGAGAAAGAGAATGAAACATGAGAGAGAAAAGACGGTCGTAAAATTAAAAAAAAAAAAGGTAAAAGGTAAAAGAAGAAGAACCCTGGCCACCGGCGGTGTTTGTTCGTCAACACGACAAAAGAAAGACATAAAAATGACGACACCGACGATTTTGGCATGTTTTTATTGCTTCATTCAAGTGAAATTCAGTTTTTGAAAAGAAAGAGTCCATCTCGCGGAATAATCGGACAATTGAATCAAAGTCAAATGAGAAATTACTCAATCAAGTTTGACACTTTTATTGTATTCGTTTCGAGAATGATAAAAAAAGTCATTACTACGGCGCGTTATTGAACGGGTGTACAGTAATAGGATTTTGGTGTAGACGGAAATTGATGGCGAAGACGTGAACAGAATTCGTTCACGCACAACTCCAGTTCATTGTATCGATGCGTTTGACTCGACAGGAAGACCTAGTCCAGTCAACATTTTTCTCTTTTTTTTGGGTTGTTTTTCAAAATCCTATGGGACGTTCTTCTTGGATGATTGTTGTGTTTGGAAGGATTCATCTATTTTGTTTTTTAAAAGTATGTTACACACGCATCGATGGAAGTTGGGGGGAGGATATAGGATATGAGGGTGAAGGGTAAAAGGGGAAAGGCAGTAAGACGCCTCCGTTTCCGTACGAAATATACATGTTGCCGCACTAAATTTGATGGAAAGCTTTTTGTATGTATAATAGGTATAAAAAAATACCGGTTATTATTATGGGTTTTTCGATTTGTTTTTTCTTTTGAGGGGGGATGGGGGGGGATCATTTCGCAATATTATGTCATGGCTGCATGGACAGTTGTCTTCCTTTTAGCCATGGCACTGTGCGTTGGTGGTACGCAAAACATTTCGAATTATTTTCATTTCTTTTTGTTGTTGAAGGTGGGGAGTTGTTGTCGATTTTCCTATTGTATCCGTCTCTTAGTACTTTTGTTGAGCGACAGAGGAGCTGGCGTCGGGAGCTTCGTAGAGGCCGCTAGGTGCCTGCGGAAGAGTAATTTGAATAGCCTGGAAAAAAGTGAAATCAAACGATTAACAAATTCCCTACCAAATTATTTTTTAAATCAATTCAATACCTCTTGGGCGGGCTCGTCGCGGATGGAAAGGATAACTGGGGCGGGAATTTCAGCCGGAAGCTCTGGGATAATAACAGCCTGGACCTCTGGCGAGGCAGCGGCCGCTGATTCGTAAGCGATTTCAGCGACTGGCGCCACAAAGGCGATTTGTTCTTGTTGAATTTCGACGGCAGCTGGGACCTCCACAGCGGCTGCGGCTTCAACGGCAACTGGTGCGGCAAAAGACTCGGAAACGGCGGCAGCCTGGGCCTGGATGACCGGAATAACAGCCGGTAGTTGAACTGCAAGCACGGCCGGTTCGGCGATCTTGGCCGGCTCGGGTGCGGCGGCCACTACGACGGCCGGAGCAGCGGCGGCAATGACCACTTGCTGCTGTTCGGGCGAGCGCTCTGGCACTTTGCCAATATTTTCATTGAGTGAGAAAAAATCGGAACTCGTTGCGCACTCAACATCGGGCCACCTAACCAAGTCGACAATGAGTTTCGAATACATTCAAAACTGTTAAAAATTCGACCGTACCACTGGCAGGCAAAGTTCTCCTGGTTGAAGATGGTGCCGTTGGGGCACAGGAAGGAATTCTTGACGGATGGCTCATTGGGAACGGCTGTGCAAACGTGGAAGACTTGGCAACGAGCCTCAACATCGGCGTAATAACCTTAAAAGAGGAAGAACAGATCGGTTCGTATCGGTCATCATTGCGTCATCCTTTTTTAAAATTTTTATGACGACGAAGGGCCATTCCATGCCTCTAGGCATTGGAGAAAAGCCGACAGAAAGCTGTCATGGCCATTGACTCTCTTTGGGCGCTTACCGTCAATCTTGTCGTCGCAGGTGAAAGTTGTGACGGGGATCTTGTCGAAAATGGGATAGTCCAACTCTGGCTCGCCGGGAATGGACTCACGGAAATCCCAGAAGAGGATCTCTTCTTCCTCTTCAGTTAGAACGGGCGCCACTGGCGGTGGTGCAGGGCGAGGCGTTGTAACAACAACAATGGGAGCCGCTGTGGTGGTGGTGGTGGTGGTCGGAGCAGCTGTCGGGAACAAGATGCTCACCTGTTGATTCTCGTTGGCATCGGGGAAAAGTGGGTTCTCAGTTGGCACGGGCACTGGGCGAGAAGTCACCGGTGGCAAGTACTCTAGAGGTGGCTGGGTGTAGACTGTGGTAGTTGTTGGTGGTGGTGGTGGTGGCAGAGTAGTGGTCGGGGGTGGTGGTGGTGGCAGAGTGGTGGTCGGGGGTGGTGGTGGTGGTGGTGGCAGAGTGGTGGTGGGAGGAGGGACATAGACGGTAGTGGTAGGAGGAGGAACGTAGACGGTAGTTGTGGGTGGTAGAGTTGTGGTTGGGGGTGGTGGAGGTGGCAGGGTAGTGGTCGGGGGTGGTGGTGGGGGTTGGGTAGTTACCACTGGTGGCAGGTACTCGACGGGAGGTGGAGGAGCCGCCGTAGTTGGTGGTGGTGGTGGAGGAACGTAAGGAGTAGTAGGAGCCGAAGTAGGAGCCGCAGTTGTGGTCGGCGGTGGTGGCGGGAGCGTCGTAGGAGCTGCAGTCGTCGGTGGCGGAGGGCTGGGCGTCGTGTACTCTTCTACGATGGAATTACAATTAAATAATAAGAATAGAATAACGTCAATAAAGTGCTTCACTTACCAACGACTGGCGCCACAGGTGGAGGTGGTGGTGGAGTTGTCGGCGCAGGTGTAGGGGCCGGAGTGGTTGGCGCAGGTGTAGGGGCCGGAGTGGTTGGTGCCGGTGTAGGAGCCTGAGTGGTCGGCGCAGGGGTCGGTCCAGGCAATTCAAACGGCGGAGACGGTTGCGGATAATAGTATTGCGCTTGGACGGTAGCCAAAGCGACTGCAATGGCACATAGAAAACAAACAAACGAAAAGAATATTATGTGATTAGCATTATCGACTGGTTGATCGAAATCAACTTAAGTCAAAAATATCCATGGCCATTTTGCATTTTTCGTTGTGGACCAATAGGCGCGTTGGATTCACTTTTGCTTTTTGCGGCGTCACGCCATAGCCCTGATGATAGGTGGACAAATACTCCCACGCTAAAGTAAATCTATTTGCGGGTGTCGAATTTCTGTAAGCCACACTGCATAAACCCCCCCCCCCCCTCTCAATCCATCATGGCGCAATCCATTCATCTATCTCTCTTTCGGCCAGATCGATTGAGTGCTGACAAATGACGTCTCTCGGCTTCACGCACCAAATTGCAAAATTCAACCTTGAATCCTGTCCAGAATCCTCCAAAATATTTTTTTAAATAAAAATGAGGGTTTGACGCTTTCCGCGAATCTAAATAACAATCGTGACTGCGTTTTCTCTTGTTGAACCAGCCATGCAAATTCTAGCCCCGGAATGGCTTTTTTTTTTCTTGACGATGCCACCCGAGAGAGAAAGACAAATGGGAATGGACGATGAACTGGTCGTCGTTCGTGATGAATGGGCGTCCAACTCTTGTCAGTTTCACATAGGGAAATTTTCGATTGTTGTCGGTCTGTTACAATGTTTTTTGACAGGGGAGGAAGTAGTAGCCCGCGCCGTGCCAGAACGGAAAGAATTTTTCAAATCTCCTAAGCTCGGTACAGGTACGGTATAATTGTTACCTAGTAGCAACCAGACGTAATCCCTCATTGTTGGCGTGTGTGCGTGGAGCGTTTGTGCGTGATTGACTCTGCGTAGGCGCTGCGGGTGGAGCGGCACTGGGGTGGAGGGGGCTGGAGTTTTTCTCCGAAATCGACAGGGGAGCGCAGAGATGAAGGAAACTGACGGACGTGATGAACCAGGTGCCGGTCAGTTAAGGTGGAGGATGGACTTTTGGTCGGCTTTCGATTTCGGTGTTTGTCTCTCGGCCTGCACCGTTTAGAGCGGGAGAGGAGAGATGGAGACGAGAGCGAGAATGAAACCGAACGAAAAGGTAACTTTCACGACGACGGAGTTACTGTGAATTCCTAAAGCTCCTACGCTCTTCTTTTATAGTTGGTGGCTGAGTTAAGAGACACACACACACACACACAGACACACACACGGAGAGCCGAAACGGCTGCGGTCGGAAGGGACCGCTGCGGCGGGAGGGGAGGAGGGAGGGCTGGAGGGAGAGATTCTTCCCGTCAAAAAGACCAAAGAAAACGAAGGGAGGGAGGGAGGTGGTCACGGCGGCGGTGGGGCACTGGTTCACTGGCACAAGAAGAAGGTGGGGAGGAGTAGGAGGGAACTGATAAGACGCCAACAGAGAGGAGAGACCGGGCCCAAGAACTGGGGTACTGGGGAAAAGCACATACCTGCTGCTGCACCGGGGAGGTTCCCTCCCGTTTGGATTTTCCTTTTTTTTTCTATTTTTCTTTTAGAAGATTTTATTATTTTTATTATTTTTTATTTTCTTTCATTTTCTCTTGATTCGTTCTTCCTTCATTTTTATCGTCTTTTTCTTTCTCTTTCACGTAAGAAAAAAAAAGGAAAAAGTAAAAAACGCTTTCGGTTTCGTTCTTTTTCTTTTCTCTCCTTTTCTCTTTCATTCGCGTTCGGTTGGACGGACATGCCAGAGTGGCATTTGAGCTTCAGGTTAGCAGATACGGGACCGATAAACAGGTTTTTATTTTTCTTCTTCCCCCTTAATCATCATCCGCTTCATCATCAGCATGACAAGCGCTGCCAGACTGTACTGCACATCCAAACAGTAGGGATTGTATAATGCCTATGGCATCATCACATGTGTATAAATATCGGCTCTCTCTCGGATTCACCTGTGTCTCACCGGTGTAGGTAAGAAAAGCAAACACGAGTTCAACAGACAGTAAACGAACGGGCAGACCAAAGTGGAAGAGAGAGAAAAAGAAAAAAGAAAAGGGGAAAGCAGCTCAATAATAACGAGAAGAAGGAAAAACGAAGTCTGAAGAATGAATCTGCTAGATACTCTGTTTTGACGTAATTGAGCCCAACGCAAACTCAACTCAAGCTCAAGCTGCATAGTCGAACCGCATCACGATTTCGCTCTTTTGTGCCTCATTTGCACACGTCGGGGGCACGGGGTATGTGTAGAGAGAGATGTTACCCAACTTGTGCCTTTTAGTCGTTTCTCTCTTCTTTTCTCCATCTTGTTTTGTGGGCAACGCACAAAACAGGTTGGAGAGAAAAAACCTTGAACCGACCGACCGAAAAAGGACGGCCGGCCAAACTTTAAACAACTAAAAACATCGATCCGCTAACAACGAAACCATAGCAGCGCAGTGCGCGTAGCCTCGGCAACAGGTGCCGCATAATATCTGACGCGGCGGGGGAAATTGCTTCTCTCTCGCGGTCGATCGTCCTCGGATCCCCACTTTTCTCTGCCCGCAGTTTCTTTTGAGACTCTTTTTTTTAAATTTTAATTTTAATTTTTCTTCTTCTTCTTCTTCTTCTGACGAGCCGACCAATTAATGCGCATTGTAGTGTAATATGCAGTCGAAGCAGCCGAGGGGACGAGAGAGATGTAAATGTGTACAGGCGATTCACGAGGGACTTTGAGAAATTCAGGTAAAGAAATTAACCTGATTACGTTGATGAGCCGAGCACAAGGATGAATATCTCTCGCCCGCCTCTATATCGTCTTTGTGTGTGTGTCTGTGTGTGTGTTTCGTTTTCTTTTCGGTTGAGGGCAAAAGAAGAGCCACGGCCACTTTCACTCTTTTAATTTCTTCTTTTTTCGTTTTCTTATTTCGTTTATTTATCTTCTCTCCTTTTTTCCCCGCTTTTGTTTCATACACTTGATTTCATCGTTTTGATTGAAAATAAAAATCTTTCTCCTCTTTTCTTGCGGCTCTTTCCGACCTGCTGAACCGGGGCGCCGTGATAGATACGAGAGCTGCATCATCTCGACATTAGGTTGATGCTATAGGCTCAGTATCTCTTTTCTCCCATCATTTTTTTTTTTCTTGTATTTTCGATGCACATGCACATCGGCATCGATCTCCGATTCTTTTCGGAATGCGCCATGGGGGCAAATCAGAAATCGGATGATCGGCTGTTGTTGGGCTGCCGGCGGACCCCACCGCGGCGGTCTCGTCTCAATGGCTCCCGATTTGCATGTCTTATCATATCCCATCCAGTTGTTGTTGTTGTTTTTCCTTTGCCACACAATATGCTATTACGTTTGAATTGATTCAACATTTTGATCTTTTTTTATGTAACTCGCTGATGTTTCGTCATAAGGTTTTTTGCTAGACGTCCTTCCCTAAGTCCCTTATTCCAAAGTATAATTCAGGTCACGCCCCGCCGGCTACGGTAATTGATTGAATTCTGCGTATAACTAGTCTATCGGTCGACTGATAAAATCCAGCGCTCCCGAATTCCTTTTCCCCCCTGTAATTATAAACCCCCAGAAATAATAAAAACAAAACAAGAGCTAACCTCCAAGGTAAAAATCATCTTTATCACGGACGTGGTTTACTAGCCAATTCACACCGCAACAACACAAGTACAACAACAACAACGTACGTGAAAAATCTTCTCTCGGTCGGACGGTCAACTTAATACGAAAGCAATTAGAACAAAGACAACAAAAACTGGAAGGTTATAGTTATTAGCAGAGGCCATCGCCAACCTCGTACATACATGAGAACGTCAGGTGTAACTTATATTATCCGACAGCCGTTCGGATGTGGATGAAAGATTTTCAGAAATTTGGCAATCAAATGGAAACCGGCGGCGGGACATTCCGCCAGTCAAAATTTTCGTCGCTGTTTAAGTGGACATGACCAGCATCTACTTTCCTTTTCCTTGGGCCATCCCTTGGCCATCAATGCCCGGCATTCACGCTATTTCAGTTGTTTTTTTCTTTTTAGATGCCCTCGCAATATTTATTGTCATTTGCGATTCCCATTTCGTGCTATAAAGCGTTTCGCAATGATGACGATGGGGTCCGAGATGCTGATGTGATTGACTCACGCCGTGAAATCCAAAAGGTCACACTCGTAAATGTCTTCGCAACATCACAAGGGGTAGGGTGGGCACCCAACCGGACATGGTGAAACAGAAGTTGCGCCATCGGGGTTTTTTTTTTTTTTCTTTGTTTTTCTTTAGGCCCCAACGAACTCGACGATTTATACAATGTTCGAATTATGCAAAATATAGGTCGGGAGCGAGCTGTGCAATCACGTGCGCTTTGTCGGCTAATAAAGCAATGTCGCACACACAGCGAATTACAAACGAGTGTGCAGCAGTGCAACTATATGGGCGCTTCTGGCGACCTTACATAAGAGTGGGTGGGAAAATTCGAGTCGATTCCGGTTTTCCCGGGCAAAAAAAAATGTTGGCCCTTCATTTCCTAATAACTTGAGGCGAATTCTAATCGTTTGGAAGACATTGTCGAATTGATCTAACTGCGCGTACATTTTGCGTAATTATCCAATCAATTCACCAGCATTTGAATCAGACAAAGCGAAATTCCGGTCGGATTAATCAAATCAAGTCGCTAAGTCACAAATCGTTTATTATTAGAGAAAAATAGGTATTTTACACGCGGGAGAAAAAAGAATACTATGACGTTAGCCATTTGACAAAATCATGACCGAATAAATCCATATACGTACATGTCCAGCCCGAGACAACCGTACAGTCTATATACTAGTTTGGTCGTTTATCAGTTGAGCATGTTGACTGTTGGTTGGAACACTGCTGGACGGGGTGGAACATTCCGGCGATATCACCGAGCGTCGACCGATTCGGCTGGAAATCGGGTCCGCGTTCATCTATGGACATTTCGGATGACTCGACTCGAAGAGTTAATACCTAAGGGGAAATCCGAGTCTGTATCACAAACTCTCGTGCGTATATATAATATAGTGCTGGCCAGAGCCAGAAGGGTATAAAGAAGAAGAAGAAGAAGAACTGTAACCATATATATACTAGCGCGCGCATCGTGCTGCTGGACCATTCAACTCAAGGTTACGTAAATCAGACGTGCCGGGCTTGCCGGCGGCTGGCCGCTGGCCCCTCTCTCATCTGCCTTTCACTCGGTCGGGTTATTTTACGCCGTCATCAATCAGCCGACCGACGGGCGTCGTCGCTGGTCGACCCCAACTTCCAAAGGGCCAGTTGAAGGGGGGTTATATAGAGAACCCCGGTCGTCGGGGCCGGTCACACGCTAGCAACACCCTTTTTTTTCCCGATTCTTTTCTATATATTTTTTAAGATTGTCTCTTTTTTTTTCTTCTTGTGATTCTTGTTCCATTATCATTCCTTCCTTTTGGTCTTGCTCGGGACTTTTTGAAAGCAAACACGAAAACAATCTCAAATTGAAAAAATAAAAAGGGGGAAATTTTCCAAATCAAATCGTCCAGCAATGGGGGAAAAAGGGCGAGAGAGTTGATAACATACACAACAATTAAAGACTCTATTATTTTCTTTTTGGGTGTATTTTTCCAACTGCCGGACATTTTTATATAGGTGTGTTTATCCCGATGTGGTTTCCTTATATCGCTCTCGAATGTGTGCATTCATACGCGGCTTTTTTATTTTAATTTCCCCCCGTTTCATTTCATTCGTCCCCCGTCAACTCCGGTAAACTCGTTCAAAGTCGTGTCGACTGATATGTATAACCTTGGTGATGGGGTGAACTGATGACCGTCTTTCGGATTAAGAGTTTCGACCTTCGGAAGAAAGTGGTGGCTCTCAGAGGAGCCAAACGCGACAATAGCAAAGAGATCAACGCGCAATGAATCGAGATCATCATCTTCTCCTTCTTCTCGAGTCGTTTAACTCTTTTTTTTTTTTTCGGGAGAGAGTCACGATAAAGTCTTCAGGCAGTTCACAGGAGAAAATAAAAAAGGTTAGAAACGAAAGGTGTTGTCTCATCTGATCTCGGAATCCCGAAAATGTTATTTAAAAAAAGAAATGAAAAGTGAAAAATAGACGTCTGGAGCCTCTGTGCCGCCGCTCGAGGGAAGTTGCGGCTGTGCTTCCCGTTCGAAATCACCTGCTCAACTCTTTTATATACACGGAAAAAGATCTGACGAGGTCTCCCCGGCACATCACGGGGTATAACGTCTATAACAGAAAATAATTCAAAAATAAAAGAAAAAGAAAAAGAAGAAGATTGCTGTCGAGACACGGGAGCGGGAGAAAACAGGTTTTCTCGTGTGTGTGTGTGGACCTTAAAAAGACTTTCTCCTTCTCCCGTTTTCTTCGTAAATGTTGAGAATCACGTTTTTAAGATCCGGCTTTCATGTCTTTTTATTCTGATTTAAAAACATTTTTATTTTAGACATTTTATTCCAACGTCGCGTCGGTCGTCGTCGGTCGTCGTTGGGGTTGTTGTCAGTTTTCATTTGATTCCGTTTCGGGTCGTCGCCTTTTCTTGACTGAGAATTCGTGTTTTTCCTGGTCCGTCTCTGTTGTTGTGCTTGTTCCAGCGCTGGTTTGTCTGGTGTTGAAGAACTCTTGTTTCATGGCCACCTGGAGAATCTTTTGGGCTTCTTTCTTTTCATTTTTATTCAATTCTTATTTCTAGCGTGTTTTATTTTCATTCGTATAAAGATTCGATCGTATCGTCCATCTTTTCCCCCCCACCCGGAACCACGCAGCGAATGGTACGGACAAGCCAAAAATAAAAACAAAAAGAACCGAAAGAGAAAACGGAATAAGGAAAGAAAGAAAGAAGAAGATGGTCCTTTTCTCCAATGTTTTTCTTATGTACGTATAAGACGAAGGCGGAAAAGGTTAGAGACGAGGAAAAACCCCCTGGTAGACTCACTCACCGCCGCAAAGGAATTGAGCCAATCGCATCCAGACAAGAAATCCTCTTGTCTCTCTTTTTTCTTTTTTGTTGGATGGTCTTTCGATGGATGGACGATAGTCGTCGTCGTCGTTTTCTTATAGCCATAAATATTTGATACGCACGTGATCGTCTGATAACACAGCTCGGACTATCGGGGCGATTTGTTTCTTCCTATAGCGCTGAGACTGGGCTGATGTTGCCCACCTGTTCACGACGGACTCGTCCCAAGTCGATTTCCAGTTTGCTCGTTTATCCGCTAACGATCCGTTGGACGCGCTCATGGCTCCCACTAAATCATCATTTGTATAGTCGAAAAAGAAAAAGAGAAAATATCTTGTCCATGTCGCCGGCCCCTGCAACCCACACGTGTGCAATTCATTTCATTCCGTCTAGCTCTCCTCGACACACACACACAGTCCCCGGGAGCCTTTTTATTTTTCCAGCTGCTGAAGATATCCGTGATTTATTTAGACGCTTATCTTTTGCGAGAAAACAGAGAGATAAGACACGGGAGCGAAAAGAGACAAAAGAAAAAAAAAGAAATAAGTTAGACATGCAACACACACACACATTTAAGCCGGTAGGAGATTCATACAAGTGATAAGGCTCATAAACAGTATTTGAACACGACCAAAAAAAAGTCAGACTAAATAGGTATTTGAGTTTTCCCTTTTGCCGTTTGCTGTCTGGTGCTGCTCCTGCGCGTAAGCCCTCCTGGACTTTTGAGTGGGGATGACGTGAATGCAAAGTGACAGGGACCGTGTGTGTGTTTTGTTGAAAGGATATAGCGCCAGCTCGACAAGGTAAATATGCAATGAGATAGACAGACACGACGACCGAGAAAGAAACAAATAAGACTAAGAAAGGAGGAGAGCCACAGAGCAGATGTTGGTTTAGTCTAGATGCCATATTTTACTCCTACGCGCTCTTGTTTTTTGAGTAATAATTACGTACAATTCCATGATAATTTTGATAATTCTGAAGATTATTCGAGTTCTTATGCATCATGCAAATTTTAGTTTGAGACATTTATTCGTCCTACGTCAACTGGACTCTTTCCATTTCGTGTCATCCAGCAAGGGGGGGGGGGACATTTAAAATTGCCGAACAAGTGAAAACCTTTTTTTTTTTTTTTCGTTGAAAAGAAATTCATCGCCATTTTACGCAATCGCTTTAGCGAAAATCAAAATTCTGGCGAAAAGAATAGGACTATATCTCTTTTGTCTGAGTTGCTGTCAAGGGGAAACGAAAGAAAGTTCGGGCCGGGGAGAGAATTCAACTTTCCATTCTCGGCGGGCGATGTTGGTATATAATATGCTTAGCTTATATTCTATGTAACATTTTTCGCTGTTGCCGGCCCGGCCGGCCCGACCTTTCCTTCTAGCCGGTTCAACCGAGAGGAAGAACAATAACAGTACCAGCCGATATAATGTAAGCGAAGAAGAAGAAGAAGAAACTATAGACGATGCACAACACACACAAGAGAGAGAAAGAGAGATGACAAGGCCATCCTTTTCGTTCAACACCCCCGTCGGGCGTTATTATTGTTCTTCCAACTGCATGTCCTGCATAAATAAATCGACACGAGATTCTTCTTCCACTTCGGGGGGACTTGCGTCGCTTTGTATCGATCTGTGTCGTTCTTCGTGACCCCCCTGAATGTGCCGTTACGTCTAGCGCGCCGCGTTTGTCTCCAATTTCTTTTTTCTTCTTCTTTTTATTGAAAAGATAGACAGACCCATAGCTGGCGAAACTCTCGACCAGACTATATAATATAATATTTTCGAGGAAAAAAAAGGAAAAGATGTACCCGACGCCTTCAGACGAAGAGAATCACGACCCGAGTCACTCACGCTATTGCCTATTCAATCCTCTTTGCCGCTGCCAAGGTGAGATTTTTTCTTTTTTTTATTTTTTTGTCACCCGAATTTTTCGAAAGCGTGGGCTTTGACAATAGGTACAAACGACGCGACCGAGTGATCAAATAAACAAATTGGGGCTATTGTCGTAGCAGCTTCAATGGATGTCGCAGTTGTCGCTTCTCTCTCTTTTTCTAGTATATCCGCCGCCACGGTAGGTCAGCCCAAATTGGAGGAATTGACATATTTGTGCGTTTTCGATTCGGATGACAATTTTTCAAGTCAACCGGTGCAAGGTGTGTAGAGGACAGTCTAAATTACCGCATGTAATCTCTTAATCATTTTTCATTTTTTTTTTTTTTTCAGGTTCATAAAGGCGACCGTGGTCACGTCACTGGTGCAGAAATTGAATTGACACGCACGACATTCATTCATCATCAAAAGGATCTCCCCCCCGCAATTGAGGCCAGCAATTCGTATAAGAAACTCAAGTGCTACCATAAGCGGAATCGATACCGGATGACTCGACCATGACTGGACGAATTTGTTTTGTTTTTTAAAGAAGAAAACCCGAATTGCGTTTGCTGTTACAGATATACGATCGATTTCCAAAAATATATATGTACTCTCACTCGGTTTACGCTGAGAAAAGACAACCTTGAAGATTGATATGTCACAGATGACAAATTGACAATAACGACGTGTGTGAGAGAGTCGGTTGCGTCGTAATGATGACCAGCACGCGGTCGGGCGGCATTTTTTTTTTATGTTTATTTTTTTTTCCCATTCTGAAAATGTGACAATCTGCCCTGTAATCCGGCCGCAGATTGCACAATAATAAGTCTGGATGGAGAGGGTATACGAGCGAGAGTCACGTTTATTCCATTATCCCAATCTCCCCTGCAGTTGTAGGTCATCTGCTCATCACCACCCCGCGGCCTCCTCATGATATTCTTTAAATTACAACTTTTTTCTTCACATTCGACTCTATATTATACCTATACGCAACCATCCTTTCTTGTCGTCGTAACTATTTTTTTTTTAATGTCGATATTTATGCAAGCCCCCGTTGTTGGAAGAGTTCCTATAGGGATCGACCCAGTTCTTTTTCATCTTCTCAATTCTTTTGTAAGTTTTTTTTTCAAACTTGTGCCTATATTTTTTCATTTTCATTTTCATTTTCTTTGTCCTCTGTTGTTCATCTTTCGAAAAGCAAGTTCCACTCACGATACACCTTCGGCGCGTGTGTCTTCATCTTTGTTTGTTTCACTTTTTCTTGTCGGCTGTGTAATCAAAACGACTTTGTGTCTGCCCAGGAAAACAAGAATAAAAATAAAAAGCCATTGTTTTTTAGTTCTCTTATTCTCGACAAAGATTTTGTCGCCATGCCTGTTGTTCCCCGGTTGTCCTTTTATTTTTTTCAAACTACCCGCCATCCATTAAGGTTGCAAGTTGCCTGATGTCAGCCGGTTTCTTCTGAAGGTCCTCCGGTCAGCGACTTTTGCCGTAGAGACCGAGTGTAGGCCGGCCCCTACTACAGCACACCGACGGGCGTCGATGGAATATCAAAAGGCGGTGCCCGTCCACAACAAACCCAAGATGATCTCATCACGAACTATACGACAGACGCGGAGAGCTATATACATGTATACAACATTGTTACATGCCAAGGTATGCGCGCATGAATATAGGAGCCCAGCGAGGCCATCGGGGGTCGTTACCGGCATATCTTGAGACGTCATCTCATCCGACTTCCGCATCGAGACAGTAAAGAGAGAGGGACTGGATACCATATGTCTGGCCAGCCCCCTTGGTTTTTGAATCCTATAACCTTCTACAGTTGGGTCTTATTGTGGCGGTTTGGGTACTGTGGGTTTCGTGTAAATTTTTACTTTAATCTTAACTGTGGTTAGAGGGACTCAGTGTAACTTGATGAGAGACAACATAATCCGTTCACCGGATGTCCAGCGTGGGTGGGAAAACCGCTTTGATCGTTAATGAGCGGTTTGGATTTGGGGGGAAGGGGGTGGTCGATTTCTAATTACTATCGATATCTTAAAATTGAGACAAATGGTGTCGTCTGCATCGTTTTGTCAAGTTTGAAAAAGAGACTCGTGAAGACCACGTTAAAGATTGGGACGAAAACGGGACGATTACCTAACTGAAAACGTACGTGGCTACAAGAAAAATAGCACTGTTGGCAAAACAAATAAAATTACAAACATGTGATCGTCGTGTGAACTCTGCTGGTGGGTGTCGTGGCTCTCCAAGTCTCCATGCTCTCCACTCCATGCTGTTTCGCGGGTAAATATTAAGACCAAAAATACAAATGGAAAGATTATGGGAGCTTAAATGGAATTGTTAAGACTGTTTTAAATTTGTGGAATGTTAGTTTCTGCCTTGCATTCATCATGTGAGCCTCCTGTCGTTGCATGTGGCAGTTTGTTTGCACTATGTAACTTTTTCCTTTAAAGTGCAGATTTGATATTGAGCCAGCCATCATAATAAAAAGATAAGCAAGTTGTTTTTGTGCTGGGATCAACTTGTCATCAGCAGCTCGATCAGCAGCAATCTCAGTATCATCTCTAGGATACTGATTCTCGTTACAATTATCAAAACCTGTGGCCTACTAGATATTTGAATGATATGCATGACTTGCATAACTTCGAATCTGCATAACATGGGAATCTTAAATCCCCCTATTTATTAATAATTAGGGTTGATCCACTATCTCATTTTAAACTTTTCCTTGCTTGTTGTCTCTGTCAATACTTTTTGTAACCCATTTTTCATTTTTCATTTAGATAACCCTGCATGCCGTTTGATTGGAGAAACTACTGATGCCGACCGTGTTACGGATCTCTTCTTGTCCTTTCTTTAAATCCCCTATGTCCTCGTGTATGCCCATGCGAGTGTGGGTGTATTCACGAGGACGCGGGATGCCCTTTCTCCAATCCCGACTGGTGGATTCAACTTCTCTGTGGATGGAAGGAGCACTTGTGGAAGCCTGGCCGTATTTCCCAGGCTAAAAGGTAGGACAAAATTGATCTCTATTCTTTCTTTTTGACTTTTTGTTGGCGTTGTTTTTAAGTCGTTACATGATGGTACAGAGTACGTTATTTCTGAGCTAGTCGATTATCTGGAATGGTTTTCTCTTGTCGTTTTTGTTGACTCAGTTAGAATTCATGAAATAACTCATCGAACGACAGCAGATCAGGCCCGTTTTGTTTATTGTACCTCACAACTTTGTCTGTGGGTAAACAATCGAATTGAAAAAATATTTTTAAATTTGAATATTTCAAGCAAAAGTGCAACTCGAAATTTTTATGATCAAGAAGGACCTTCTGCCACACCGGCACCTCCTCTTTGATCGTTCCAGCCACGAAAATGAAGAAGCCTTCTTTCTCTCTCTCTTTGATTCATTCTTTCTTGCGACGACTTGTGAGTGTACATTTATTGTTTCGGGTTGTTATCTTATGAAAAGGAAAAGGCAATTCTCCGACTATTACATTCCTTATATCGTCGTAGTCGTGGCTCACCGAGGTGGAATGTGTCTAGCAAAAACTTATGGGACTGCTTGCCGCTTATTTTTCTTATTCAAAACGGACGAGTAACCTTGCTGATTGCCATGGCAGAGAATAAGAAAAGCGAAATCCTTTGGTTAGTGCAGCTCATCTGCCTCTATGAGCGCATTGAAAGACCTCCTTGTTGACCTTGCCTATACTTACCCGTGATGGCTCCAATGTTGTTATTCTTTACAATAACACAACAGCAACAAAATCGCCTCCTCAAAAACAAGAAGAGAGCTGATCTTACTTGTGTGGTTTCCCCCAAAACCGGACACGCAGGGCCGACTGGCCGAATACATCTCCGACACGTAGACTCACGGCCGGTTGCGGTGGCATTTGCACCTCTTGGCAAGGTAAAAGACATCATCTCTCCCTTCTCTCCATAACTGGAGGTACACAAACGAGAAGAAGAAGAAGCTCGCATACCATTTGGTGGTGACCTTGCCATGGAAATGTATAGACGAAAAGGAGAGGCTCTGATGTAGTTATATAGCCGTTTAATACGTTTATATACGCACAACATCAGGACGGATATATTTTTGAAACTGACCAAAGACGGGAATAAACCCAACATATATCTATCCACCGATGGCGCATCCGAAAATGTCAAATTATTTCCCGAGCTGCTGCGTATATATGCACCGGGAAACCAGATTACGGCGACTTTCGAAACATTGGGAAATTCCTTTTTCTTCTTATCTTCCTTGAAGTCTTTTACCATTATCCCGATGGGACAATGCATAATGGCTCCTCAAAGTTTTAATACTCGTTAGAGTTATTTACCCTTTATGCTTATTTTTATTTTTAAATACATCCGTAGTAGGTAGTACCGGTACTATAATATTCCTGATTACAAGCGGAGACTCTCCCGTCTATAACATCAAACTATACGCACTTTTCTTTTTCGTTTGTTTCTATACAAGAGTCTTTTCTTTTACTTTTTTTTTAACCGATTCCGTTCTGGTTGTGACCCTCAGAGAAGCGACAACCGTACTGAACGAGCAGCTCTTATACAATGGGGTCATAAATCACGACACCCACGCTGTTTTGTTTCTCTTTTTCCTTTTTTTGGGGA
Organism: Daphnia pulicaria; assembly: GCF_021234035.1. Classification (NCBI taxonomy): domain Eukaryota; kingdom Metazoa; phylum Arthropoda; class Branchiopoda; order Diplostraca; family Daphniidae; genus Daphnia; species Daphnia pulicaria. Next base: position 6,406,065 of record NC_060918.1, on the reverse strand, counting down.
GCTTCTCTTGGTTTATGTGTCGCGTGTGTCCCGAGCTTCGTCAACTCCGCCGCTGTCGTGACGAAATAACTGGAAATTTGTTTCCAACTTTTATTTTGGTTGGTTTTATTTCCATTTTATTTATTTTTTAGAGAGAGAAATTCATTTTTTTTCCCGCTTGTTATGTGGGCGATCCGGCCATTCCGGTGGCATGCCAAATTCTTTTTAATCTCATTTTTTAATTTTCGGATGAATTTCGTTTTTAAATTCTGAACTTGCAACATTGTCCCATTTCGGGAGCGAAAATTTCATCTTTATCGTCACCCGTGCCGCTGCAACGCACACCGCCACTCCCACGCGTATATATGATATAACTCATAATTTGCCGCGCGTTCATTTTTTTTCCTTTTCCAAATTTATGTGTTGCCTCCCCCTCTCTCATTGGCAATCTTCATTTCATTTTCCTTCGTACAAACTTTCCAGCATTTTGTCTCGGCACAGTAAAAAAAAGGGGGGGGGGGTTGTATATGCATATATATATGTACATTTCTTTTGAAAATACGCGGTTCGTTACGTTATGTATGGCTTGGAAAACAGGTGCGGTGTCGGTCGTGGCCGGCCTTGGTCCCGAAAGCGGCGCGCCGTGATGAGCCAAAAGAATTGGCGTACCGCGTTCAACTCCACGCGCCTCTACACACAAGCAACGCCAAAGCCGCGCGCTCGGTTTTGACAAATTTTGGACTTGAAATTCCAACATTGGCAGCCACTTTGGGAGGGAAAAAAGGGAATTTGAATCAACACTTTTGGCCGTTAGCGCTTTCGTGAAAATGACGTGAGTTGACGTCCCGTTTCGTCATCGCTTCTCCGCGCTTGACTTCTAGTCGATATTTTTCTGCTCATATTCCGTGAGAGAGTCGAACAGAGGAGGCCAGTTGCATGAGCTTATAGGCACGCACGGCCGACTCTAGGCGTCGTTCATCCGATTACACGCCATCGAAAAAAGAAAGAAATGGCAGCAACCCGCGTTCACCGGTAGCACACAACTCTATAGAAAACAAAATGGCTGGCGTCGTGGTTTGAAAGCCCAAATGGCATAAATGATGTACGAATTTTTCCCAAGCGACACCTGTCGCTTCGAGAAGGGAAATCAACTTGTTAGGTGAACACACACACAAAGCAAAGAGCTAGAAGAATTGTTCATTTTTCTTTCTTTTCTTGTTTTCCCCCCACTTTTTTGGCGGATGATGATGTTCTTACGGCTGCCGGAGTGAGAGAGAAAACAGGATAGAGAACCCAACAAGTCACGAATATGGACGGGAGCGTCCTTGCGTGATATGTGTTGAGTGCCGACCTAGAAATTTTCTATTTTTTCTTTCTTTCTTTCTTTTTAAAAATAGGAAAATTCCAGACGATTGACGAGCGCGTCCCGACACACAGGCTAGATTTTCAGCGTTTGTTTCAGGGCTCCCCTCTCATTTATTTATTATTATTTGCGTTGGGTGAAAAGCCGAAACGAGAAACGATCGTAAAATGCGGATGAAGTGATGGCCACCGTTTTTATTTTATATCCCGATTTCGCTTGGCCTTCACTTGCATCGGTTAACTCATCCGTTAGCTTTTTTGGGAACCCAAAAAGCAGAAGAAGCGGGCCCCCATTCGTCTTCCCCTTTCGATTGCTCTTTACATTTGAAATGATCATATAATTATTACGTGGATATTATGAAGACGTCTTGTTCTCCCCCACGATCCTTTTAGCTCGAAATCCCTGGAAAATGATCGGTCGATTCGTTAACGATCACCTGGCGCTGCCACAATTCAACAAAACTAAAATAAGAAAAAAAGAGAAAGATCAATTGATGCCGAAGACGTTTTTTTCATTGCTGTGCATAGAAGCACCATCTCCGTTGTTGGTGGTATTATTATGAAGCCTCACGGCCAATGGAGGACCGGTTGCCAAATGGCCTCGAGGGTCAAGACGACGCCGTGGTCTCTAGTACTCTTATACGGTGCTGGCCTGCCTGCCGGGCATATTAGCGCGTCTCTTCTCTCTCCTCACACACGGCAGACTCTCGGCCATGAACGGCCGCGCTCTTGGGAAGGAAGAAGAAGAAGGCGAGAGTTGTTGTTGGGAGGGATCCTCTTCTTCTTCTTCTTTCAACCGAAAAAAAGTGAAAGTCGTCCGGAGGGTAGAGGTGCAATCGTCGGAGTTGATGCTCATCTCGACGCCCGGCCGCAACTGCAATGCGCGCACGGGAACCTTGAAAAACTTTTCTTCTTCTTAAACTTCTTTTTTATGCCGTTGTTGGCCTCACTTATCCACTTCATTCCCTGCCGTTTTTACACACTCAATAATGACATGATGTTCGTCTTCTTCTTCTTCATTCTCTCCTCATTTACCGTCTGCGACAACAACAACAACAACAGCCACTCACGGCATTATTATAGAAAAAACAAAACAAAACAACAAAAAACAGAAGAAATTTAACGAAGCGGAAAAAGTCCATCTGTTGTTTTGGTCCTTGCAATTTCATCTGTTTTTTTCTTTTTCGGTCACTTGCTTTGGAATTTTCTTAGATCTTTTTAAGGGCGGATTTTTACAAGGTAAAACTACTTGACTGGTATCAGCATGCGGAACTCTTGGAAGACTTTCATCAAGCCATTTCATTTTCCGTTTTTTTATTTTTATCTTCTTCGAAACTATTAAACCTCCAAAAAAAGAGTGCGCCAAAATGATTGGGCAAACTCCTTTTTTTTAAAAGATAACGAAAAAAAAACAAACAAAACCAAAGAAATAAAGTCTAATTGCAAACGAAAGTCCTTATTGCTGCGCACCTACGGACGACTGCTACATGTACGATAATACTTAAATATATAGCTCCATATAACTCAGTTAACGGTTGCCAAATATAATTTAAGTAGCCACACCGACATCATTTTGCCAGTTGGTCAAGTTTCGTTCAATTGCTGCGCGCGTGCAAAAAAAGACTAAACGACAGGGGGGGGGGAGAAAAGTTAACGTTACGCAACAACACAAATTCGAATGGATATTTTTAGATGTCGTCATCAAAGTTTCTCTCGTGTCAATTGCAAAAGATATCAGCATTCTTTATTCACGTTACTACTATACATCCTCTCTCTCTCTCTCTCGGCCAGCCCGTTAGTTCCACCACCACCACGGCCCGCGTTTCCTGCGCAATCGTCTGGCCGTCCATCACTGGCAAATGACGGCCAAACGACCATCTTCAATTCGTCATTGCTCGGCGTGCCAGTGCGATGCGGCAATAACGACTCGTTGGGCTTTGCGCAGGCAACATCCTCCGTTTCGGCCATATTAGCCTCCTATACCCATCGGCTCCAACCGTGGAGTGTCGGCTGTCCGTGTCGTCGTAAAACGAAATTGAAAAACGAAAAAAAGGAAAAAAAAGGAGAGGGGAAGTAACGGCATGAAAGAGAAAGTAATTGACAATTGGCTCAGCACACTACTAGCCGTGTGTGTACTGTGTAGTGGATGAGGATCGTCTTGCGTGCTCGCCGAGGTGCGCAATGTATAATGCATACACGACTCAAAATGCTATCTAGACAGGGTTCCCCCTTTTTTGTTTTGAATGTTGGCGTATTTGACATTCGGTGAAATCCGCCCGGCAGGTAAATGATTGCATAAGAATAGGAGTCACTGATGAAATATCATCAGCTGCCAAGAAAAGCGAAATGAAATGAAAAAAAAAATGAGAGAGAAGACCAAAGGAAGAAAAGAAGTGTTTGAATATGTGCAGTATTCCACACACACTATATGTACACACCAAGTAGTAATCCACAGTGTGTGTGTGCTGTAGCGTATAAATGCTGCTGCTGCTGCACTAACACGGGGGTCGTGCGCTATTGTTCTGCCGGGTGTATCACGTTTCTCTCTTTTCAAATTTCACTCCCAACGTTTTTCGTCATTTTTCTTCCTTCTTCTTGTTAACGATTTTTTATTTATCTAAAAAGAAACAAATATGGGAGAGGGGGGCTGCCTGCTCTCTCTCGTCCCTCAGTCGTCGCCTAGTTCGCGCGTGCGATGCTGTGAAAAAAAAAAAAACGCAAGTGACCGAGCGTCGTGTGTCGTGTGCCTCACGCTAAACCGCAGGCTACGAATGAAGCATCTCTCTCTCTCGAACGTCTGAAATATTCAAGAAAAATAACAAAACAAAAGAGAAAATAGAAGAAGAAGAAGAAGAAAGTTTTTCGTCTTTTGCTCATCATCTTTTTTGTTTTGTTTGATTTTTTTCTTTCATTCATTCGCATTTATTGGCCTTTCTTCGTTTGACTTGATGATTCACACCTTTGGAGAGAGAGAGACTTTCCCTCCTTGAAATAAAACAACCATCAAATAGGAAACTGGGAATATATAGGCAGTAATATATTCCACAATTAATAATCGAAGGAGGAATTAAATGAATCGCAGACTGTTTGAAGATTCCCGAGAATTTATTGGCGCGTAGATTTGAAATACAAGTTGATGGCCCACGGTTGACTTGATGATTCCGTGCCGAAGACGTAAGAAAGAAGCCATCCAACGGCAGCCAAGTCAAGTTTTGAAAAGAAAAGCAGCTCTTCTTCGTTAAAAAATATAAAATAAAATGAGGAAAAAAAAAGCGAGCCGTACGCCGGCAGTTGATGAAACGCTGGGCCTCTAAAAGACTTTCCACATTTTGTTGGCCATAAATTTTCTTTTTCTTGCCATGTCATTGCCAAACGCGTATCATGGCGCTTGTTTGCCTTGATAAGTCCCCGCTTGTATGCGATTGATCTCAACCGTCGAAGCGTGACGCTACCGAAACGCACCTGCGGGGTCATTTGGAAGAAGAACTTTTGCATTTGGATAATCAGGCAACTTGTCACTTAGCGCACGGAAGTCGAGAATTCGCAAAAGAATAGTTTAACAAATTGCTGACGACGCTATCGCTGCCATGAGAAGGAAATTCCCTGCGAGTCTCGAGTGAAATCAAACAGTTGTTGTTAATACTTGACCTTTTACCGACTAATGAGAGAAGGCGTCGGATAAGCAAAATCGGTCGTTGGTTCGTTTGCGCCCAATCCTTGTGCCAGTATCGACAGACACTCCAACCGTCACGATCGGAAAATAATAACTTTTGTAGTCTCACGGGTTAAAAATAGACGCGAACGACCAACGGCAAGAAGAGAATTCGTAGACACACTGCGCGTTCGTCGCTTTATTTGATTTTGTTTCTTGTAGTATTACCATGTTTTGTGTGTGGATTTTCTTCGGGGGGGCTCGTCTCCGAAATTGTGAAATGAACTGATCAAGGACTTTTTCGGTCGGTGCCGAATAAGCGAATAAGCGCTCACGATTTTCCGTTTCTTTCGTTGATTCTTTTCTAGTTTTTCTTTCCTCCCTACGATATTGTTGTGCGGCACGTGTATGTGCACAGCATTTTGACACAGTCGTCACCATTGTCTGCGAAAAAAAAGAATAAGAAAAAACCCTCGAAAGATGCGAAACGCCGTGTCACGGACGACACTGTACATACCAAAACAGTTACGATGACACACTGACATTTAAGAATTTTTTAAAGAAAAAAAAAAAATTCCCCAGCATATAGTATTTTATATCTAAATAAATAAATAAATAAATGAATACCGCTTCATCTTGCATTCAACTTTCTCGTCGTCAAAAGGCAAAGAGCTCGAAAATAAATAGAAGGAAATGTTTATTCATCCATTCCGCTCGGGTCGATGGTTACTACATCATTTATTTATTTATTTTTTTAACTTTTTCGTCGTTCTATTCATCATCTGATTCTTTCCACTCTTTGACGACGCCATTGAATTATCGCCGCAGCGGCTACATACATGCGCGCCAAATTCAAAGCAGCACACATTCCGCCACTTTTTTTTTTCTTTTTTTAAACTGACCAGCAAAGCGCGCGCGGTCGCCTTTTCCAATCTCACCTCCATTGAAGATAAATCGCTTTTCGTTCTTTGGCTGTCAAATTATATTCTTTAACAACAACAACAACAAAAAAAGACTTTTCTTTTTTGTTGTTTTCGCATATTTTTCTTTTCACGTTGACCGCGCCGAGTCTCTGGCGGTGCCGTTTTCCTTTCGTTCGAAACAGCGGAAAATAAAATAAAATAAAAATGCTATTCTCGTAGAATTTTAAGATGCTAGTGAGGGTGACGTCAAAGATCACGACAAGCCGCGTCAATGGCTCTCTCTCTCTCTCCTCTATAGTCACTACTATATCGACCGTAAATTGTTGTGTATCTTTTTAAAAGTTATTTTTTCTTCTGGGGGGAAAAAATGCGCATATAAAAATTCTAGTCGGCACCAATTTCGGTTGTTGCGAGAGGTGCGAGCGCTGGCTCTTATTATTCATTCCGTTTTCTCACGCTTAAGTAAGCCACCGCACCGTTTTGCCGCCGCTTGCGGCCGTGTACTTTTTTTTTGGCTCAGTCTGAAAATACGTACGGTATCGCAAAGTTCACGACCCCGTGACGGATGATTATCATGATTCAACCTTGCGCGTTATAACAGTGTAGAGTGTTGGCTATAAAAGAAACAAAAAAACAAAAAAACGATGTCGAAAGATCGGTTCATTTCGTTTGATTACACGCGTCTCAAAGTGTGTGCGTCTTCGACTCTTTTTCTTAACCACCGTACTGTCTACAGCGGTTCCCACAGTCAGTGCTGTTATTCTTTTATTATTGATTTATTTGTTGAGAAAAGGAAAAGTCTTTTCCTTTTTGAGGAAGGGGGTGATTGTGCATCGTGACGAAGGAAGTCGCCGTGTGTGTAGAATCAAAAGTTGCCGGCAGGTTGGCCAGCGGGGGTGAAGCGTGCTGTTTTCCACACGGGCGCATCATCATCACACACACACACACACCAAAATAAAATGGATACACTCGACAAGAACAAAGAAATGTGGGTCATCATGACACTTCCACTTAGATGCAGAGATGCAGCTGCTGCTTTTTTAAATTTCCCTCTCTAGCGCGATCACACAATCACATCCCTTTTTTCCGGAGTGGATGGGCGAGAAAAACGAAATTTCAGATTTGGGAAATCCATCACTTGAGTGTCACGGAGTACGGACTGTGCTATAGATATTAATCACTTGTGATTTTGTGAACATATTTTTATCGTCATCTGAGGATCACATCACGAATCATCTCCAACAGATTACAGTCAGCAAATTTGTCGATATAGAAAACGAATTTTTTATTTTTTGAAAAGAAATTCTGAGTGGGGAATCAGATTTGAAATCACGTACAATTCCGTATCCGTGTACGTGTTGGGTAGACGAGAAGATGACGAAGCGCAGGGAAAATTCCAAACTTTTCCGTTTCAAAAATATTTGGAAACGACAAACGAAGGCAATATCGTCATCGTTACAATATCGCCCTTGTTCGCTACTGCCGGAGAAATTTCTTTTTAAAAAATAGTTGCCCTGATTTGCCGAGAGAAAAAAAATACTTGACAAGCGCATTCGACATGATTTAGAAACTCCGACATTCAAACTGTCGTTCATCAGGAGCAAAAAAAAAAGAAAAAAAGTTAAATAATCCATTCATGAAAAGTTGTTTAGATGACGAGTCTACAGTCTAGTAATAATAACAACAACAACAACAAACAGTAGCAGCCGGGGCTGATGAGTGTCGACATGTCGACACAGAAAGAAAAAAAAAAGGAGAAGGACGTTGAAGGAGAAGCTTTGAAGTATACCGCTGCTGCTGGTTGACACGGTCGAATTGTTGCGAGCAGCAGGAGAGCTGCTTCGCTGTTCCGTTTTTTCGCTAGTCGTCCTTGGTCCGAATCCATTCCTCCGTAACAGAAACATCGTTGTTTATTCGGTTTCTTGTGTTATCTCTGGCTTGTTACATAGTATTCTTCTTTTTTTCGTTTTTTCGTTTCATTTTTGATAACAGCAAAGCTGCTGTTGGCTCATCAGAGAGAGAGAGAAAACGCGTTTATTCACGAGGTACCGACAGGATGACAACCCAAAGTTTCTTCTCCCTCCCTGAGCTTCGCCAAGGGACGACACAAGGCGAATAATAATGATGGGAAATGTGTAATAATAACAGACCGAAATGTCAACAACTTGCTGCATGAAAGTAAAACGCGAAAAAAAGAAAAAAAAAAAAAACGGACAACAATTCAGTCATCTCTTTTTTATTCGTACCCTTTGCCTAGTTTCTTTTGTCGAATATTTTTTTTTTGTCTGTCGGTTCTTGTAAATTATTGGTTTAAATTTTTTTTTCACGTCGGGGATGCGACGTTAGGAACCGGTTGCAGCAGCCGTCCGTAAAATATGTATCGAACGTGACATTTTTACTTTCCATTTTTGTTTGCGTTCACTTTTTTCTTTCTTTTTCTTTCTCTCTCTCTTTCGCCTCGGTGATTATAAGTTTATGCGGATCGGCCATTTATAGATCATCATCTCGACGGTGCGCAGTTGGACTGTACAAGAAGATACCCGACGCAAATGCATTATACAGTCCGGCTGGGTACATTTACAGTGAAATTTGTCTCACGCTGGATTACGGATAATATTAGATATATCCTCTCTCTGGCTTGTACACGGAACGTAAATCAAGGACTGAATTCCCAGTTTCCAGGCAACTCTCTCCCCCACCCCTCTCTCTCGCCCATGTCTACACACATCAGAGATCAGTCTCATCCCCTTTTAACATATTATTATCAAAAGGGTATTGTTTATTTAATCAAATAGTATGATCCAACGCAGCTGATTGCTTATGTATACTGCGCTCGAGATTATACATCAGCAGGATTTATATAAGAAACTACATCTTCCCCCGGGTTTCTCCAAATATTTATTAAAGGGGGCTGGGGGATCTACAGGGCTCGCGCATAATACGTCGATGTAATATAATCTTATGCGCTCGTAAAAAACACGACCCAAGGTTACACTGAATGAAACTCCATTTCTAAAATATTCAGGAGAACACGTCCAGAGTGTGTCATCTTTTCGACACGTAGGCCAATTACGAATGATGCCGCAACCTGCAGAGTGACCTAAATAGCCCAGTAAAATAATCCAACCCCTTTTTTTCTTTCTATGATTCACGACATTAACTTGAAAAAGAAGAAAAAAAAAGAAATAGAAATTTCATTTCAGTGGATGGCAGTTGATCTCTATGGATTTTTAAGGGAGAGAGAGAGGGAAATCACCGACGCGTGAAATGGGAAAGCCTGCAGAACAATCAATAAAATCCCGCTATTCATTGCAACCGGATTTTCGTAGAAACGACGAATTTCAGATCAGTATATATATACGTACTAGGCATTGGAAGAAGAATCATAATGAGCAGAATACAAATAAAATTTCATCTTATTTCACCTGCTAAAAGAACACACAATGCGCGTTATTGCGCATACCTGTATACTAGAGAAAAAAAGAAGCCATGACGGGCAAATATGCAGTCTGTATTGTTTACGAGTGGACCTTATAGACAGTTGCATGCACGCTATACATTTTTGCAATCTACTTGTATATATGCGATAATGAAAGGCGGTAGGTTCGAAACATTTCAAAAGCGGAGGACAAGCGAATGGAAGAAAATGGAAAGTTCTTCTTCTTATTTTTTCTTTTTTAATCCTGACCAGTGCCCATTATTATTAGCATTTCCAAAAGCGCCAAATTCAAATGATTTGTTAAGGGGAGGAGGAGGAGGGCTAGGCTAGATATGTGTGCCGTAGACACACTGGTGCTTTTATTTATCTCCGATGATGTGCACGATTTTTCCTTTTGATTTCTTTGTCGAGCCAAGACCAGCAGTTCAACGATGCAGCTTTTTTTCTTTTAATAAAAAGCTCTTTTCATTGATCGACGAGAGAGAGACGCCTGTTATTCGAGGGCTCTCTCCATCCTTTTTGACAAAAAAATCAAAGATAAGAAAGAATAACCTGCTGAAGAGAGAACGACCGCTGAGGACTCTTCACAAATATGCTTTAATGCGCATTTTCCCGTTGTTGTTATTGTTGTTGTTGCTCTTCGATGAAAGAATTCGTTGATAACTTCTTCTTCACAATTATAAATAACTCTTTGAAAGGCCCAGTGAGTGAAAATCAAAAGTGGAATGCCAAGTGGCGGGATGAAATTACGGTTCCCCCCCCCCCATCTGCTCATTGTGCAGATCTGTATAGAGTATTATAGGAGAAAAGAGAACCAAAAATAAACGAAAGAGAAACCCACCCCAAACTTTTTTCAAGCCCTTCCCTCATTTCTGATGGTAACTTTGCCCAGGCGAAAAAAAGGCGATCAGCAAAGCAAAGAACATTTGGACACGTAATAATATTGAAGCCGTTGCGTACAAATCCAATAAATTACAGAAACAGCGGAGCGATGAATTATTTGCGCTTTCAATTCAATTTCTGTTTCGTTGCCGCCCTGTAGGAGCGCAGAAAAAAAAATTGCTAATTTGGTTACGGGCAACTGACAGTCGACGAGGTGATCACACGTCCGTACTTAAAACATCAACACAGAGCTTTTTGATAATAACAAGTTGCACCACGATGGATGGCAAGTTTCCTTTTTTCATTCGTGTCCGTGCCCAGCAAAAGGCGGCCGACCGGACGCGACAAGTTGCGACATGGGAAGAGAATAGAAAGAAAAGAACCGGTGGGGTTTTCGCTGAAATGGCAGGCAATAATAGTCATAATGATAATAATAATAACACACAGAGAACTGCATGCTGCTGCTGAAGCTGGAGAAAAGCTCTCTTTTATTTTATTTTCTTTTTCTTTTCTTTTATTTTTTCTTCGCGGAGGAGGGGAAGCAAACATAACAGAGAATCGCCTCCTTATAAAGAAACGGGAGGGAAATTTTGGACGAGAGAAAAGAAGCGAGAGAAAAATAACGGCATAGTCTGCTGTGGTCTCTCGGTGCACAAAACCAACCGCCGGGTGATATCATCACGCTCAAGCGCGTTTTAGTTGAGTCACTTTGCCCTGCTTAGCGCCCGTTGGTTAAACGGCAGACGTCACACGTCCACCGTCGAAAAGAAAAGCCTCAGCAATGCGCACAAAGGGAAAATGAAAAAAGGAGACGAAGAAAGTTGTATTATAATACGATGAAATCATTACCTCCGAAATCAAAAGCGACGTGCAATGAAATTGAGCCTGTCAAAATTCTGTCGAGTGCTGGCAAAGCCTTTTTAGGCTTTTCGATCAATTGAAATGAATTAATATGCGCACTTGTACGACGCGCTAGGCCCAGATTGGATGGATGATCAACGCCAAAGTGCTACTGTTTTAATTCGATTCAATTCACATCGAGATGATGTGCACTTAGCGCTCGAGGGATGTCATCGCCCATGTTCAATCCCTTGTCTATTAGAAGAATACCCCTAATGTATCTGGGCGTCTATTTTAAAGATCGTAACCTCTCAAACCCCCCGTAGTCTCTCTGCTAATTGATCTCTGGCTCCGAAATTGTTTGTTTTTTGACGTACAGTTATAACCCCTGAGCAATTGAGCATCGTCAACCGCTGCTGTTCCCTCGGTAACGCACGTCGGTCCAATTAAGGCCCAGTTTGCAGCGCAATGAGTACGAGCGTGTACACCCAGGCCACTCTAAACACCTTTCCCTTCATTTCAATTCCATTTAAGAATTTTCAAATTTTTTTATTATCACTAAATTACATAGTAGATGAATTGAAAACTGTGTTTTGTACTGATCAAAACTATATTTGAATTATGTTATTATACCTCGTTGGTCCAATGTAATAAATCAAAGTTTGCCATTAAAATTGTTTGGAGTGTGCCACAACTTGGTGAAGACCATCCCACATATATCAGAGGACTTTCCAATCAACTGAAAGGGGAAAATATTGATTGAATCTAACAATAAAAAAGAGCACTTTATGGGGAAATAAATTGAGTATACCGTTTGGGTAAAAAACAAAACAAAAATCTGAGGTTTGATTTGCGCGTTTCAGTCGAGTCACTTTGCCCTATTGGGGCAACTGGGGCTACCAGTTCGTTGAACGGCGGACGGCCATACGTCCACCATAAACAGAAACATAAATAACGTTCTCGAAAACTGAAAAAAGGAGACGAAGAAAGTGTACGTAATGGGGTTGAATCGTGACCTCTGGAAAAACGACAGGCCGTGCAAACCCAAAAGGAGCGTTTTGTATTTTTCGTCGAGTGTTTGCAAACCTTGTAACCCTTCTCGATAATGAGATCAATTTATGCGCACTTGTACGCTGCCGCGTATTTACTATCAAAAGTTCCCAGATTTTTTACGTCTTTTCATCCTTGAAAAAATAAAGACGCCGGGAATAATATTCAAAAGAGACGTGCCCATTTCCAACACATATGTACACATGGCCAAGCGCGTACTCGTATTGTTTTTGACGAAGGATATTCGCCCATTTCGAACATAACGCCATAAAAAACAAAAAAAAAAAAAAAAAACGTCCCGCCCTTCTCAATATGTGAAAAACATTTCGTGTATTATTCAATGTGTCTGCTGTACATTGATGATCCCTCCCCTCCATATACTTGAATACAATGAGGTACTTGTAACACATCTCGTTATATTACTCTCCTCCTTTTTGGGCTGACAAAAAGGATATATTATAGTGGCTAGACGCGATAGGGTAAACAAACAAAGATGGAAAAAAGAAAAAGAAAAAATCACGGACAAACGTCTGCGCTGGTGTGGCGGGTTTTTCGGTCGGGCGACGTGTGCGTGCCCGGTCATGCGAAGCTCTGGATTTCGTTTCCCCCCTTCTTCTCTCTTCGTCTTTTTATTTTTTTTCTCCCTGCGCAGCTATATTCCAACGACGTTGCTGTGGCGGTCATAAACAAGATCCTTTAACCATCCGGCGGGAAATGTTTAAGATCTTGAGAAGGACACACACACACACACACACACACGCGGGCGCATAAGACAAGAGCAATGGGATTCGGTGGAAACCCCCTTCTTTTCTTTTTTTTAAATATCCCCTTGTACAATATCTGGTTGTGGCGTTACATATTTTCATTCTTTTATGATGCTTTTAAGGTCATTTAAGACTCTTGTCGGGTTTTGCACAACTGACGGGGGTATGTACTGTATATGTGCAGGCTGGTGGGAGCCAGCGATAATTGATCGTTAGCTTCGCTTCTGTGATTGGAATGTCGGCCTTTTTCTTTCGTCATCCTCTCTATTCTTTTTTTATTTTCTTCTCGACTTGTTTGTCTCCACTAAAAACCGCTAGATATAATGGCAAAGACGGCGTCACTCAAATATAACCTGGCAAACAAACAAACAAAAATATACGCCATATGAATTGAAAGTCGTAAAAGAACAAACAAAAAAAAAAAAAGGGAAACGACAACGCGTTTATATACTAGTATATTTCTATCCCGCCCCCGTGTATACCTATAACTATTTTCTGTAGGATGGTACATACGACGAACGAAGTTGCTGGAGAGAAGGAATATATAACGAGAGGGGGGGGGCAGGCTCACCAAAGATGCCAGCACGGGAGAGATTTGCCATTTAACGCACCGATGAAAAAGAGAGTGAAAAATGACGGTCCTTGAGAAAAAGCTCGACTGAGAAAATTCGCTATATAATTTAAGGGTTTTTTCTTGCCTTTTTTCTTCTTTTTTTTTCAAGCCACGAAACAAGAGGAGGAACGCATATCGTTGCAGCAGCAAGCTTCCCCATGGGCCAACCCTATTACACACTAGGGAAAGATATGAGTCGATTTATTATGGGCATAGCGGTAGCGGCTTCAACTTCATCATCAATTCACATCAGATCTTGGCTTTCATTGTCTTTCTTTCTCCAAATCGAAATTAGGTTTCTTTTGTAACATTTCACCGCTTTCTTAATGGCCACTTATAGATCGCGGTCAATCATAAAAGAACGGTTACCAAACAAATGCTTTTTCCCGTATCTAGAAAATGTGTCCGCCAGCAGGAAATGTTTCCTTCCAAAACATCAAAAAAGGTTCATTCTTCTCCGACCGGCGCAACGAATAAAAAGATGAGCCATCATCGTCGGATTTGTATATTTTTAGCTTTCCTTTTCTTTTTCTCGTTATTCCTTCTATTTTGGAAGAGCCGTCGCCTGTCTCTCTTGTCTCTGGACGATGAAATCGACTTATTATTCGAGTTCAAAGGCCCGCCACAAAAAAGTGCCGCTCTCACAGCGCTGCCGCCAAACCATGTCGCCAAGTGGCATACCCCACCGATTCTTTTTTTACTATTATTATTATTATTATTATTATATCTCTCGTCTAATTCGTCTTCATCGTAACCATTCGCTCCGCCGACGTCCGACTTGATTTGGACAGGCCATCTCTTTTGATTTCCGAGCGGATGAGGAGACTGTGTACGGCCGACGACGTGTACGGGCATCAGTTCGAATTAACCGCGCGCCACTTGCGTGCCGTGCGCGGTCCAATGCGGCACGCCAAAATCTATTAGCAGAGGAATGCACTACTCCAACCGTCGCTTTGCCAACTTAATAAATCCGTCGTAAATACAAAAAAAACAAAAAAAAAACATGTATTCCTTATAAGAAACGAGAAAAAAAAAGAGATCCTGTAATGTAACAGCCATTTTTGGGAGGAAATGACTTTCTTAAATTTCGTTTTTGTTTCATTCTTTTTTCTGCTAATGCCCGGTAATGATTAGGCGGCTTCATTCAAGTTAAAGTTATACCAGACGAGAAAGGAAAAAAATAAATATTTAATAACACACTGATAGCGTAATTATGAAGCAACTGGTTTTTGTTCTCTCTGAGAACTGTCAGAACTTTTGCCAAAAATTCTACAAAACAAGCGCGTCTCTTCTTCTTTGAATAAAATAGACAAAATATGGACACGCACATTTCCATCCTTGACCCCGTCTATTTGGCTTCTATTCAGCACACCACCACCACCACCACCATATCAAGCCCGCTAATATGCAATGCACCGCAACCGTTCACTCTACCTAGTTACCGCGTGAATAGCCTGGATGCGCAATTTAAAACACACCGACTCAACACACACAGCCCATGACAAATAGCAATATAAAGCGCATCCATTTCAATCTTTCACATGATCGAATTTTCAATCGTTAAACAAGGAAAAATCGAAATCAAATCGTCGAGAAATGTGTCTAGTTTTCTCAGCCTTGAGCGACTCTTTAACTACCTGATGATATCATATAATGCTGAGCAGCACCTCCTTCGATTGGAAAACCGTTCCCAGGAATACATCACACACCCAGCTCTCACATCATCATCACCGACATAAAAATACGGCGAGAACCCCCAGATATTTCTATCTTTTTTTAAGGATGTATCCACATAGTAAAAAGTTGGTTAGGCTTCGTGAGAAAATTCTTAAAAAAAACACGATAACTATCCCCTTTCGGTTACGTGTACCTCGTAATATTTAAACCATGCATAGATGTGCTTTTATTACACACACAGCTCAGCACTCGGGTTGCGTATTGATGGGCTCTTTTTCTTTTTTTTAATGGGTGTTATAATATTTTATTTGTGTTGCTTGATGTAACAATAAAATCGGGGAGAGAAAAGGGGGATAACATCTTTTTGATATTTTTTGTTGGCACACGCAAATGAACGATATTGCACAGCCACGCGTAGTAAATCCCGTTGCAAATCACACGACTCGACGCCTCTGCAAACATTTCACGTGCCGTGTATCATTTATGGCGTAAAGTTGCTCCGTCAATATTATACAGTACTATACAATCGCTGCCCTCTAATAAGTGAAAGTTCTCCTCTTTTCGCCATCAATCCCTTTTGTTCTTTGATATTTTTCTTTACAAAGTCTCTCAATTCTCCTGTATGGCTTGATCGTCCTTATTTTTCCTCCTTTTATCCTCGCGCTCCGTAAGATTTTCGGCATCATTATCGCGTACCTACTACTATCTATCCAAACATGTAGTACATGTATAGCCTCTAACGTCTATACGATGGCGAATCCCAAGGAAACACACCGTCACAAATTCACTTTCCTTTTGATATTTTTTTCTTTTTTGATTTCCTTTTTATGTTGGAGAACGACAGATTTTTCTTTTGTCTGTTATTCGGCTTCATCATCTTCTTTTTTAAGGAATATGTTCATCGTTACTTGTTTTATTTATTTATTTTTTTTCGGTATTTACCTGACGCGTTCTTATATAACCGAAACAGAAGCTCGACATTTTCGGGAGAAGAAAAAAAGGAAAAAGAGGTCGAGTCATAACCCGCCAACGACTCACGTCATTAAATCTCACCCCTGAGCTATAGCTCTATACGCTGTGTGATCTTTATACTGATGTATACCCGACGACACGGCTATATAGCAGCGTGCATTTCAAGACGAGATGTAGGGTTATCAGTTTTATACCGACACGTAATAGTTCAGACAGTTCGTCAAAGAACCGGAGCAAATGGCGACACAGAGCTTTAAGAGTAGACGGAGAAATAACTGTATCGCGTGAGTTGTCCCGTATTAACCGAAGAGTCTCTTTACCATCAGTCGAAACGTGGGGGGGGGGGGGGGGAATTGAATGCCTACTGCACCCAAACAAATTTGTTTATCAAAATAAAAGAAAAAGAAGGAGGAGAAATGTGACATGGAAGAAAGAAGACGGAACGGAACGGTGCGTTAACCTCGGCACAGTCAAAAGGAGGAGGTGGGGGTGGGGTGGAATTGCTAGTTGATTTACGGTCTAGAAAGTGGCCGATAATTATTAGCGACATGCGAATACATTGCCGGAATATCCATCAAGATTTGTGCCTACGCAAACGGCTAGGGAAAGTCCGCCCGTCATATCCTCACAGCGCCAGCGGGCGATGTAGGCCGTATGCTCACGCTGCCTTTATTAACAAGAAAAACCACCGGGACACACACACACACACAAAAAAAAATCAATCAAATCAAAAGCCAACACAGAGTTTAGAAGAAGGTAATGTCTAGAGTCGATGATGTTTATTGAGACGGTCAAGAACAGCAGCAGCCCCAGCACAATCACGTCCAATCATGGCCGACGAGACAATTCCGTCTATAATTGGACATTATTTTTCCCCCTCCCCTTTTTTATAACGAGAGAGAGGCGGATGAGGTCCAGTCGAGTCACGCTACGGCTCGATCAGAAGCGATGGCGTGTGTGTATGTGTTTTGACAGGCGGCGCTCCGCTCTGTTTATTTTGTCCGTGACCATATTGGTGAACCATTGGCGTGCCAGTAGCCCGGTGCCCTATCGACCGTTAGTTGCCCAACGACGGAGAGAGACCGAGAGAGAGAGAGAACCTGCTGGCGCTGGAGTATAACAAAACATCGATTTCCGAATCGATCCGCCCATATTGCCGTCGCCCAGAAAGTCGAGATTACAGGACACACGGATTCGCAACACACATACACACTCACACAAAGCCCACCCCCTCCACACCACTCACTAGCGTGACTTCTTTCACCTCCATTCACGGTGTGCTGCAGCTGTTTCTAAATGTACACAAATGGCCAAAGTGCTGAGCGACCCGCCCGGTCGTGTAAACACTAAACAGCACGAGACTTGTAGATGAGACTATACATGTGCAGGTGAGATCTGCTTCGTGTCCTACTCCCGTCTCGTGCAGCATGCCCAGCAGTCCCGCCAACTTTCTAATTGGATTGTCGCTATCGTGTCATCGCAAGGAGTCGGGAGCCGCACCGATTGAGCCGTCGTGCATCAGATAGGGCGGCCATCAGGCGTTTGCTCCTATTGGAGCCAACGGGGAGTGAATTCAAATAACTCGTTGACTGCTGCAGTCTGCAGGAGCAGCAGCCCGTGGCCGTTAGGACATTGGACAGTCCTCGGGTCAGACTAGGAGCCAACGCCAAACAACCACCGGCGCTTCTATTAGGAGCGAAGAAAAGAGAAGAAGATGACAGGGCGGCGGCCATCCATTAGAGGGGGAAAAAATCGCATCATCTCTTCTGCGCTGCTGCACACACATCACATATTCCATTTAATGTGCTTTCCTATATATAGGAGGGCGTCTTATTCTCGTTAGTTTGGGGACGTTGGTTCAAGAAAGAAAGTGCGTTCCTCTGCCCACATACTGACTGCATAGTTTTCTATTTGCTTGACCTTAGGGATAGAGTCGAACGGAACGCCCAACCAATAAAAACAAGTGAAAACCCCCATCGCGTTAACGGTATACTGTAGAGAACCGTCTTTTGGAACTCTTGGACAATCTCATCTGCCTAATTAAACGGCCTCAAACGCCTCGGTTCTTTCCCGTTACAATCGCGAATGAATAATGAATTACACGAAAGTTAAGAAAAGGAGAGACAACAAAAAAGAAAAGAGAAGGTTACAAAGACTGTCATTAACGTCTCTCCACGGGCCGCACCTTTCTCCATTTCTTTTTTCTCATTTAATTTATTGCTTCTTTTTAAGGATGGACATTTAGCCGACTATAGCATTTATCTTGACTATATGGTAGGGGGCTCAGTATAATTTGATGAGATCACTATTAAAATTAAACATATTAAAATAATCGCGATCTGTTCAGCGGATGTCGAATCGCGGGTGAGAAAATCGCTTTGATCGTTTTTGAGCGGTTTTGATTTAGTGGGGGAGGGGGAGTCGATTAAAATTTCTATCGATATCTTAAGTTTGACTCAATGACTCATTCGAATATTAATTTCGTCTGCTATTCATTATGTTGTACAAGTTTTAAAAATGTGGGCGTCGTGTCAACTCTGGTCGCCAGAATAGCTTAATACACACTCCATGCTGTTTAGCAGGTAAATAAAACAAAGAATAAAAATATAATGATTATTGGAGCTTACTTTGAAATGTTAAACCTGTTCGAAATTTGTGAAATGTTAGTTTCTGACTAACATGACATAACAACTTGACAGCACCCTGTCAATGCATGGCAATTTGTTTGCACTATGTAAACTTTTCCTTTGTATAGATATGAGACCTGAGCAAGGCATCATAACCATTCAATCATGATAATAGTACAAGATATACAAGTTCTGGATGTGCTAGTATTTGACTTGTCATCAGCAAACATCTTAGTATCATCGTCAATGGTGAATGATGGTCAATGATTTTGTTACCTGTTAGATATTATAATGATGCATTTCTTGCACAAGTGCAGTTTATTACATCTCAAAATCTTATTTTCAACTTGTCCTTGCTGAGTTGTTGTTTCTAACCCAAATTTGTATTTTTCATTTAGATACAAGCTGCATCATCCCTCTTGATTTAAGAAACTATAACGATGTTGGTAGATTGACGGATCTCTTCTCCTCCTCTGCCTTCGTGTACACCCATGAGAGTGTGGGTGCATTCATGAGGACGTGGGATGCCCTTTAAATTTCCATCCCGCCTGGGCGCCTGGTGCTGTATTCAACTTCTGTGGGATGGATGAAGCAATTGTGGATCCCTGGCCGTATTTCCCGGGCTTAAAGGTAGGAAACATTTATCTCTATTCTTCCTTTTTGGCTGGTTGATGGCGTTTGTTATAAATCGTTAGATAGTACGATTATCCCTGAGCTTGGCGGTTGATTGGAATTGTTTACCGGTAATCAGTTAGGGTTCGTTAAATAACTTGTCGAATGAATGCAGATCAGGCCTGTTTTTGTACCTCACAAATATTCTGTGGGTAAACAATCGAATTGAAAAAGTATTTTAACTTTTTAACACTCCAAGCAAAGTGCAACGAGAAAATTTCATGATCAAAAAGGACCTTCCGCCGCACCGGTCCCTTTTCCTAGATTATAGCTGTAGAATACGTTTGGCGCGAACAAACTTTATCCATCACATTTTTCTTTTCTTGTTTTTTTCTTCCCAACGAAGCCTATCATTTTTGTTGTTAGTTCGCCAAAACTTTCTTATACTGTGCCAATGTGTGGACAGAATCCCGAAAGGAAAAAAGAAAAAAAAAAGAAAGAAAAGTAAATAGATGGATGACTGCTGGGAAGAAGAGTTGTGTAGGATATTGAATTTTTGCTGGGCGAATGGTTTCCGCATAGGCGGAGGAGCTTGCTGGATTCCAGCTAACAACCCGTTGTAAGTATGTTGTCCACTACGGTCGATGATGGGTGATAACGATGATTGCCGTCGTCCCGTGAGTGGGCGGGAAATTGGAGATGACAAGAACCTAAGCGCTTTTGCAAGAAGATGAAGAAAGAAAAAGAGAAAGAGATGATGAGAGAGCTACCGGGAAAAAGAGACGACGGTCGAGATAGATTATTTACGTCCAAGAAAATGAAATTGAAGATGGCGCTAAATAAGCGGAGTCAACATCACTTTCACTTGCTGCACGCAAGACGAATATGTTGAATTGTTTTTGGTTTTTCGGGGGCGTTTGCTTTTTCAATAGACTGCGCAGTCTAATACGACACCGCAAAAAGTATTTATTCAAATCGTTCAAGTGAAATTATTATTCCTCCTCCTCTTTTGTTGCTGCGTTGTGTTCCTTTTTTCTTTTTTTCCCTTTTAGGCTTATTATTATTTGATACTTTCATCATCCCTTTTTTGTTTTCGGTGGTGGGATTCAGGAGACCCCCGTGACAATAAATATGTGCCGTTATTGTCGGCTGTCGTCTCGTGTTGCGTATCGTATATAATAAGCAACGGTCGGGCAGCAACGGTCTATTTTGCATCATCACATCCCTTCTCTCGCCGTAATAAACTAATGGCCGTTTCATAACTGCGCAGTGTTTCCATACTCGCTAGTTGTTGGCTCAAGTGTTGTCTAATGACAATGCTGCATATTCTGTTGTTGGACTTTTTATCTCTTCTAATGGCCTTCCTTTTTCTTTCCGGTTGATGTATCGAACACATTGGCCTTCTTTTCTTTCTTCTTTCTTGACATGTCTGGACTCTCTGGACTATATTTTGTCTGGAACTTTGAGAAAATCAAGCTGCAATTATGTATACGTATGTATAATATACATACAACAACGTTGGCGATGCCGTCCCAAGCAAATAATAAACGGGACGGAACGTCTTATCAAAACAAAAGAAGAAAACTCGAGACCGCCGCATATTGCCGCAGTCCCGTCGGGATTAGCCTCTTAATTAAGCGTCGTCGCCGGCTTTTCATGTTTTATAATACTGTGTATATGTATACTGTATATGACTTTGGATATACGAAGCGAAACAATTTCATAAATTCGGAATGTAAACCCATCGTCGACAAAGACAAATGCAAGTCATTACACCTCTCAAGTGGAACGGCCAAAAATCTTGTAGATTCGCCAAGGTTTTGATTTAAATTTAACCTTGGTCAAAATCAAATTATGGTCACCCTGCTAATGATTTTACAATATCAATAAGATAATAAAAACCAAAAAACGAACGACATTTGTGGATACATATTATTAGCGATTTAAAAAAAAGGAGAAACGATTTGAAATCCCGCAAAAAAAGCCCTAGGGCGTGTTTTCAGGCCTCAATCTATCACGTTGATGCTGAAGGCCGACCGCACTGACGTCTAAGAGCTGCGCATACATCAGTGACACGAAACACTGAACAGGAGCCCCAAAATGCCGGAGCTGGCGTGTTCGTTCTAGTCCTTTTAAAACGCGCGCCCGGTGTTTTCCCTTTTTTGTTCTTTTGTTTTTATTTTCGTGACAACGACGAGTTCAAGCAAATCAGTCGTATGTAAGACTTGATCCTCCCGATGATAGAGCGCTGCTCCTCGCATCAGCTGTCTAGAGAGACTCGACTATCGTCATTTCGCTACCAAGGTTTTCATGTGCCAAAAAACAGGAGTTCTAAATCGATATTCGCTGGGCTTATTACATGTTGCTGTCGCATCAAAAACCAAAGTTGAGTTTATTCTTTTTTATTTACTTGTGTAGCTAGTATGCGAACAAAGATCGTGATGCCGTGCGGGAATATCGAATTACGAATGAACTATAGCGCTCTGGGAGAAGGCCATTAAGGGCGGCTAATTGGAAACACCGTGGAAGAAACATCATTGGAAGCTGACCCTGGTAAAAACTCTATGCTATCCCCCGGTATCTACTGCGTCACCTTCTCTTCGTGCACACAACAAAAGTTGTGGGCCTTTTTGCGCAGTTCTCTAACAAATCGACGTAACTGATAATTTACAACAAGGTACACCGGGAAAACCTCCAACTTCTATTTTTCTTTCTAGGGTTTGATGCTCTAAAGTACCGCAAGACAAATTGAATTAGTGTTTTGGGCCAATAACGTATTTGGGAAGCTGTAACAACAGCAAGACACGATGAAATTGCGTCATTTGAAAAAAAAAAAACGTCGTTTCCCGGGGTTTCCAATTAATGTATAACCTATATAGGCCACGCTACGTTGAATTTTTTCCAAATTGACCGTTTGAGGGTTTGTTGTTGAACCCTTATTTTTTTTTTTTCTTCGAAACTAAATGTGCTCTCTTCAATGGAGCATTTTCTTATAAATACGGGTGATGTTAAGTCTTTTTACTATATTATCGGTTTTTCCGTGATTTCAGTTTTCGCTTCAATAACGCAATAGCACCGGTTTTACAGCGCGACCCATCTATGGGAAAGAGAGAGCTAAAAAAAAAAAAACTTCCAATTCTTTGGCGAGATTGCTGATTTCCAAAAGAAATGTGTTGGCCGCTATGGCATTTGCATGATAACATCTCTTTGTCGATGATGGGAGGAATGCATCGAGACCAGCAACTTTGGCTACCTACATAGGGTACATAGAGCCGAATACACTGCGCGGTATTCGGCTATTAACAGATAAACATCAGCTATAGTCAATTATTTGTGGAACCTTTTGAGCCATCAGACAGAATCCGACTGCACAAAGGGAAATAAAGTAAATCATGGCATGGGGAAGAGAGATCCGGGAATGAAGATTTCGTGGTATACTTTGTCATTTCCGGCAAAGTCAGCAAAAGACCCAGACGAGATAGGAGACGCATATCAGACATCCGACCGGTATTGGGTTTGCCGAGTCATTAGAAAATATCCAACAGCATTCCCGTGTCTCTCTGCTTGTTTCTTCTCTTTTCATTCCCTCCTTTCGATTCAATGGTCTTAATGGTGAATGCAATTTAGATGAGAGCCCAGCGCAGCAAACGTTCCGACTCTCCCGCAGTGAGTCACAACCCTCGGCCGCTTCTTCTTATGCCCGACATCGACCAGTCCCCCCCATACAAATCGATTGAAATCACGCCGGTTCTTTACACCACATTTCTCTCCGTTTTCTTTTTATTCCCAAAGTTCTTTTGAATTGCAAAACGAATTCTCGCCCTCCTAGTCAACTCCTTTCTCTTGCCCGCGCGCATCTCTCCATACAATCTCGATATTCTTTCCGCTCTGTTTCTCTCGTTTAACCCAAACTTCGTCATCTTCGTTAGAGCTTGTTTTTTTCTTCAAAGGGCTCCTGGAAGATGCATCGTTAAATTTACTAAAGATGACTCATTCACTAACGGTCGATTCAAACGACCCGAGAAGTCACGGGGGGGGGGGGGAAACAGTTTTCTCTTATGCTCGAACGAGATACGCGCAGACTTTCCTGCATAGTCCGAGCAACTTCTTTTCATTGAGTCGATGGCCGTCTTCACCAGTTTTCACAGATGACTGACTGTTTATCTACAAGAACCTTGTTTGCTCAATAGATTTACTTGGCTGTAGTACAAAACGAGTCGAAAATTATGTTCCAACATTGTGCGCAATGTCAGGACACCTGCATGCTGAAACCCCTGGCTGCACGAAATGTTGAAAAACGACTTCACGGAAAAAGCGCAGAGGCAGGAAAAGAAAAATGTAACCAGGAAGAAAGTTGACTAACAAAAGGAACAAAATTGTTCCGTGCATTAAAACTAGTTGGAGGCCTATTGATCCAGACGTTTCGACTGAAACGCAAAAGGTCAAATTTCTTGTTTACTTCATCGACAGAGACCAAAGGGCAAACGAGCGAGATGCTTTTTATTTAACTTTTGTTATTCGACTGCGAAAAGCAATTTTTTTTTTATCGTACCAAAAATATTCTGGAACTTAATACGGTAACTTGTGTTATTTTTTCTGGCGGTCCTGACCAGCATTGGTGATAAACTAGTTAACGAGATTGCTTCTGATATGGCTCCTAGGAAACTGAAATGGAATCATAGGATGAAGAAACAAGAAATACTATACTATTTAAATGTTACGCAATTTAGAAAAAAAAAATACGCATGGGGTTCACCTTTGAATTTCGGTTATTCGTTCAATCGGATGGGTTTTAAACGGAACACAAAAAGAACCAAGAAATTATGGGCAGAGTGCGCCCTGAAAAAGCGAACGGGTTGGAGTAGGTCAAGGCGAAGAGAACCAAATAAATGTTCTTGTGAACTGCATTTGGGATGATACGATCAGTATTGCGCTCACGAAACAATTCTACGAGAACGGCCAGTCCTTGTTTATAGTCTCAGGATGCGCGAGGCCAACGGCCAAATGCCATTTGCTATAGATGAAATCTTCCTCTGTTTTAGAATTTTATTTTGACCTTTTCTTATTTTCTGTCTAGCCAGACCTACCCATTGGCTTCGTGTCTGAATGACTGTTGCCCCCCTCCCTTTCCTCGGAATCTAATTGTTAGGACCTGGTGGAGGCGGTAACGAAGATGATGATAGACGGGCGTGGCGACTGTCCTTTCCTCCCGAAGGTTACATCTGATCGACTGCTAGAATCCACCCATCGCATTGGAATTTTTTTTCAAGTTAAACTCATTTCCCGTCAATCGATTTCCCACAAATAACATCGTCGGTCGGTTAAACGGATTGTCCGATCTTGATGACTTTGGCATCCAGCTGATGGGAAATTCATCACTTTTGACGGGTGTGGCAATCTAATTTGCTTAGTGATCCGTTAGACGACGGTCACTGCTCACAATTCGCACGATCCCGACGTACACGGATACATCAAATCAGAAGGCAAGACTGTCCGATATGAAGATCAAATTTCTGCTTAAACGAAAAGTGCATTTGCACAGACAAAGCATTCATAAAGGCATTTAATCTGTATTATGTCTAGATTAATGACAACGCACGTCATACAAGCCGGAACCAGTAACGGGAATATGCTGGAGGGAGAATGAACGTCGATGATTTCTGAATTGTACATCCAAAATTTTGATAAAACCAGGCCCAAGGCGTAAAAAGAACATTACAACTGGTCGAAAGAATCCAAGAGTGACAGACATAAATGATGGGTCACAGCAGTTTGTGCCGACAACTTCAAACTTTTTTAATGGAGGACATGTGAATGATGCTTAAGGCTCCATTTCTATTGAAAAATTAGGATTTTTTTTTCCGTTCCAGAAAATCTTCTCTATGCCATTTTTTCCCTTTTTCTTTTTCTTCTTCAAGTTATTGGCGCTCCAGCGCGCACTTTCTCTCCTCCCACATTTCTCCACATGATGAAACGATGATTCAACAATTTAAAATTTAAGAAGGAGTGGGCGGGTGGGCAGCGTTTGTATCTTTCCG
Source organism: Daphnia pulicaria (assembly GCF_021234035.1). Classification (NCBI taxonomy): domain Eukaryota; kingdom Metazoa; phylum Arthropoda; class Branchiopoda; order Diplostraca; family Daphniidae; genus Daphnia; species Daphnia pulicaria. Next base: position 6,380,635 of record NC_060918.1, on the reverse strand, counting down.
CTTCTGGGGCTTCTTTCTATTCTTTCTAGAAGACTGACTGTTCGTGTTTGATTCTTGATTCGGCATCTCTGAATCTCTTTCTCTGGGCAGCCTGAAACGAGCACGAAAGAAAACGGACATGGTAAATTATTGTTATTCCAACCAGTTTGGTAAAAGGATCCTACACTTACCGCGGCACAGAACCCTGCGCAAATTGAGCACTCTCTTTCGCAACGATCCTTCGGGGCTGGTCCAAGGGATATTTGTTCGCTTGGTTTTCTGATGGCGATTTGCCAGCCGACTGTGCCAGCCTGTTCGCGGGTGGCGGCTGTGAATCCCTAGGTGAATTGGGCATTTGGTTCGTACTGCCCTTTCCCGTTGTAAACTGATATTTGGATTTGGATTTTTTTGAGAACCAGAAACCGTTTCTGGCATCCACTTCATTCCTCCATCCTTTATTGTAAGTGGATGTGCCATTATCGTGCATTGAAGAGGACCGATTTGTGTCATTTCCGAACCACTGCCCACGCTCATGCTCGACGTTGTTGCCTTCAGCATGCGATGCTGACGTACGCGTACCGCCAACCAAGAAATCCACATCTGCAATTCCGGTCTTATATTTCAGACTGCCTAGATCTTTACCCTTTGGGGCTCTTGAAAACACTTCAGAACGATTCGGGCGGAAGGTCCCAGAATTATTTCGTGGAAAATTAGCTCGCCAATTTTTGTCACCCCCGCCTTCTGGAACATCATTGGAATTTTGGTTGGCCTGCCAGGAATTGGGTTTCGTATTTGGCCTAGGGTTTGGCGGACAATAGTTTCTAGATTCTAATCCGGGTCGAGGATTAGGTCGGCGATTTGAACGAAAATTATCGCTCGCATAGGATTTGTTGGGTCGTCGGACATCAGCAATACCCAAGAATTCTGGTGAAGGTGGAAGTCCGGACGCTTGCTCCTCTTTTGAGAGAATATTGAGAAGTGTGTCCACAACTTGTTTATCGCCTGGCAATTCGGGACCGATAGGATCTCGCATGCGACGGGCGAATAGCGCCTAGAGAAAAATACAGTTACACATCAAATTTAACTTTTCATTGATTGGGCTCACACAAACCTGCCACTTTTGACGTAATGCAAACAACTGATGAGCAGGGTTTGTTTCCATCTTCAAGCAAATCCATTCATCCAGATGAAACTCGCTTAGTGCCTTCGGGTTGTTCTTCTTCGTCGGTTTGCTAGCATTAGATTTCCTATGGTCTGGTAGCGGACTCTGGCAAAACTTCTCGGCCAATACCAAGTCATGTAGTCCTTCATTTAACTCCTCGATATCATCCGATTCGTCAGATGAGTCATCTGTTTGAAAAACGAATTCACCATGGAAAATTTAAATCACAAAGTTCAAAAAAAAAAAGAAAAAAAATTTGTACCTGTGGTCGATTCGTCCTCATAGTTGTCATCATAATCTTCGCTTTCAGATGAGAAAACGGGGTCTTTGATAGACTCATTTGACAACCGACAATGTCCTCCAAAAATAGCCAAAGCGACAGTATTGACCAAGGTTACACAACGAAGTGAAGCCACAAGTCCCCCGTATCTAAACGATAGATAAATGGTTGAACATTACTATTTTTTATCCATATTTCATACTTGTCGCCCTGAAACTTGCCTTGATATTTCCTCGTAAACCATCCATTCACTCGGAAGTTGGGTGATGGCCTTTCTTTGAGATGTGTGGCCATTTTCACCTAAAAGAGCCGACGTCATGTGAAGCCGTACCGAGGCTTCGCGGCGGGTTGTCAACTTGCCGGACCGACAACGTCGAGCTACTTGAGGATAGAGACCAGAGAGAATGCACGCCTTAATTGCAACCCAGCTGGAAGCGTTCGTATTCAGTTCCTGGAAACTCCGAACGAACCCAGACTTTCGCAGCTGGTCCAAAATTTGAATGCGCAATTGGTGGATTACGTCCATAGTTGCCGACGATAAAAAGTGACGATGACAGAACTCCCTTTCTTTGCCTATTCAAGGAAATCGAAAGTTAATAAAAAATGGATATCAGGTAGGAGAACACTAAAAACAAGAATTTACCGTTGGCACGGGCAGCTAGCCACAAATTAAAGGCTCGAAGCATGGCCATGTGGTCGCTAAGAGTACCAGCAGCGAGTTCGAGCTTGCGTGCTGCAGCAATTTTTTTCTCGTTGGGTTCAGCAGGCAAGAGAAATGGATCTCGATGGCTTAAGCAGCAGACAATCGTCAAAACCGGATCCAAACAGTGAAGTACCGTAGCGGTAAGTAGCATTTTACCGGCTCTTGGCTCAACCGGCAACTCTAACAACAACCGACCAAGATCGGTGACATTTTCCCAGGGATCCAAGGCATCCATCCATTGTAACATCTGCCAGGAATTAAGCGTACTTCTTGCAATCTTAAACATTTAAAAAGTAACGTAATCAAGTTTACCTTCACGGCCCTTTGAATCACATGAGGTTTTGGAGCTTCTGGAACCTGGCCAATAAACTGTTCAATCGACAAATCGATTGGTGCAAGATTTTTAGACTGAAGACATAGCTCCTCCAATGGAACTCGGAAAATTTCTGGGATCTGATATCTAATAACGTACAAGATAATTATTAAGGAACTCATAATATAGATGTTAAAAATAAAACAGTTGACAAACTTTTCGAATGATTCGTAGCGTTCACGGGAGAAGAGATGATAGCAAATCCCTTCCCTGCAACGACCTGCTCTTCCTTTGCGTTGAATTGCTGAAGCCTATGACATGAAAAATACATTTTAAAGAGTTTTCAAAAGTAAAAAAGTTACGAAAAACACTTACTTGTGGAACCCACTCCGCTTTCAGTGCCGACACACCAGTAAGCGCGTCAAAAGATTTAACTTTGACTTTTCCAGTATCGATGACAAATACGATGTCGTCAATTGTGATACTCGTCTCGGCAAGGTTTGTCGACAGAACAATTTTGCGTTTTCCACTAGGTGGGCGAAAGAAGACTCGTCGTTGATCGCCCGATTGCATACTCGAGTGAAGAGTATAGACCTATTCAATTTTCAAATTCTAGTTCGTAGAACACCATGAACGTCTGTGAGCAATTACCTCAAATTTCCCTGAACCGGCGAATCGAGAGTCGTTGTACATGATTCGGTCACGAATGTTCATGATTTCATCATAGCCAGGAAGAAAGATGAGGACTGCTCCTTCAGAATTATGTTGCTCGATTACATGGAGCAGGTCCAACACTAGATCCACGTTGACAATTTCTTCATCATAGCGAAACTTGTAATTTTGTAGCAAACTCTCCGCTTTTCCCGACTGATACACTTCCAGCGCACTGGCTACGGAATGATGTTGCATTGAGCGTGCTAAGTTGGCAGCAGTCCACTGCCCAGCTGTCAGAGCTGGATCAGCGCCAAGCTGCAAAAACGAGTTCACCAAGTCAATACGTCCTCGGGCTATTGAATAAGAAAAAGAGTTAAAACTGTAAAAGAAACAATTGATATTTAGATCCATTACCAGCAACGACCATTAGTGGAGTAATTTGTGTTTGAGAATGTTTGTAATTGATGGGCATATGGCTTCGCATCACGGCATCAGCAAGCCGGCCCAAAGCATCTGAGTTGTCCAAAACAAAAACTTCTTGTATCCAAGAATCAAATGTCAACTTGGCACCAGAATCCAGAACACATGGCTTGCTCTTCTCTAGTTTTGACATCCGAGCCGCTTGTCCTCCGTTTCGGGAAAATCCAACTGCTCCATTTTTTGTATTTTTGTCGTCGCCATCCCAAACGCCAATTTCCAATGGTGTTGAATTACCGAGATGATCGGTCAGCTCCAAAACATCTTCAAGAAAGTACTCGGCGACGGGAAAACATTTTCCCTGCACATGCATAACTGGACAACTGCCAAAGTAGTTGGAGAAGACGCTGATATCTAAGGCGGCAGACATAAGGATAAGCCGTAATTTTGGCAGTCGTGGGAGACGAGATTTTAAAACACCAAGCAGAAAATCGACGAAGCGATCTCTTTCATGCACTTCATCAATAATTAGATGTGTGACTCTCTCCAGATTCCCTTCCTGGTACATCAGCGTTCGAAGCAAAATTCCGGTTGTGCAAAACATCAGAGCAGTTTTGGATGACATTCGATTTTCAAGGCGAATCTGATAGCCCACAGTTCCTCCCAATTGCTCGCCACGTTCGTTCGCGACTCTTTCAGCGACCGAGATAGCAGCAATTCGTCGCGGTTGTGTACAAATGATGCGAACCGGTTCGTTTCTTTCCGAGAAGAGTTCCAACAGATACTGAGGAACCTGAGTAGTCTTCCCTGAACCTGTATCACCAGTTATCATTACCACCTACACAAACAAACACAAATTAAGAATATCAAGAAATCAAAGAATTTTAAATAATAAATTTTAAAAATAAAAAAAACAACATACTTTATTTTGTGCTATCATGTTCAGAATTTCCTCGCGGTGACTCCAAGTAGGAAGGGATTTCCGATCAGCGATTAAGGCAGAGGATTTTGCAGATTGTGGAATGATAGGCATGTGATACTTTATGCAGTCAGCATGGGATTGTTGACCTGATCACATTAGAAATTATATTTTCAATATAGATTAAAAGTTATGAGTAAATTATTTACCAGTTGCAATATTAGCAACTTGTTTCTGAAGAGGGTGTACATCTTGCAGTTCTTCATTAGTCAAGGGAAATTCCTGAAGCAATTTGGTTGCCCTTTCAACTGTATGGGGAAGAATGTTTAACTTCGAAACCTTGTTTTTCACATGAACAACAGTTTTTGTTACAGTTAGTCTTCTCTCACTTCCTTTTCTGAAAAAAAGTTTTCAAAATCTTAACAAACAATAATAAACTACAAATATTGTGTTTGCCCAATTACCCTTGACTTTTAGATTTCATCCCCATACTTTGTGCAGAAGCATGAATGTATGCCCGTTGTTCAGTAGAAAGGCTTGCATCAAATGTATATTCTAATATAATAAATTAAAGTTCAATGTAATGGATGAAAGTTCACTTGAAAATTGCAATGTACCTTCAGCTTCCTCATCATCCCGAAATGCCTTTAGGAGAATATCAAGACCTTTCTTCATTGATTCATATATGTTTGGCATTGGATTATTCCTGCCATTTCTATTCCTGGCAGAAGCCATTGCAGGAAATAGCGAATAACAGGACGGAATTAATGGTCCTTCACGATCTACTGTAATCATAAATCAAACGTAAAGTTAGTCAATGAGAAAGAAGTAGACGTGAAAAAGAATGCATATTAGAGCAATTTGAAAAAAAATTAGCTTTTTCAATTTTCTTAATATTTTTAAAGAAACACATTTAAGATCCCTAGTTCCTACATAACAAAACAATTTTTACACATAATAAAGTGGCAAAGCAATATCTTAAATTTCCATTTACATTATATAAATCACTGCACACCTTCGATCAATTTTACCGATATTCAAGTTGTAGTAAGTTAGTAGTTAGTCTGCACTTTTGTTTTCAACTGCCCCATGTTGCCAAGTGTGGTCTACCATTACCGTTTCATTAATGAATATTTGAATAAGATTATATCCCAGACCCAGAGAACCCCAGAAATGCTGAATATCTGAAAGGGTGAAAGAGATTATCGAATTGCACGCTTTATGCACGAGTTGGTTTACGATACGAGAAATGGTTTCGGATGATATTCGAAAGTCCAAGGACGGGGGTACCGCTACCGCACCGATTGAAACTTGAAAGTCCTAATCAGGTAAAATTTTCAAAGCAGCTTGAATTTTTCATCCATTTTTATCAAGATATTTGATACTGACGTCTATACTGTACAATAACGAATTCGTTCACAAACCTAATTACCGAAAGGATAACATTAAAGGCATATTTGAATTTATTATGGACATGGTGAACGGTAAACCCAGAAAATTTACTTAAATTTGACCAATATTAAATATTATTGTGGAGTCAAGTTGCGAGAATTCCGATGTATCTTATTTAAAATTTATTAGAAACGAACAAAGTTACGTTAAGTTAAGTTTTGTTACGAACAATTTACGTTGCGGTAGAATATTTTGTCTGGACTCTGGTAGACAGGTTACATTATTACATAAACCCAACATTAATTTAAAAAAACTATAACATTACAAATCTATAATTTGCATTTACATGTACCAAATCAGAATAGAATAATTTTATTATCACGATGGAAGTATAAACTAATTTGACAACAAAGCTGCGCAGTTTTTGACGTTTTTTGTCTGCATGTTATTATGAATTTTAGACAATGTTCAGTCGCAGTTGTACTAGACCTATCACAAAAATCTTGCAGTGGCGCAACAGTTTTTGTGACGTGACTCAGAAATCTGTTATCAACAAATCTGGGGTCAAAGGAAGATAGTAAACATTACCCTTCAGTGAAGTCGTAGAAAAATAATTACTATGAAGTTATTTAACTCGATTCCCTGCTTCACACTACATTCCATATCAATTATTTTAGTTATTTTCCTTCTGCCTTTTGTTATCACAAAAACTTGGGATCAAGAATTTGACAATCATAATGTCCTCATTCAAAATTTTCATGTGAGTTTAACTTACTGACAGTTTTTTCTTTATTAAACTTTAGCTGAACTCTATATTTTGTTGTAGGAAAATGTATCTTGTGCTGCAAATGAGTACCCACCATCCAACAGGTATGTTGTAAGAGTCTTTTTTTTTTAGTCTAGAAACATAATTTATAATTTTGTTCTTTTTGCAGTGACAGGGTTCCAACGTACATTATTAATCTAGATTTGCCACCTCGGCTGAGATGGAGTCAACTTATGGTTGATAAAAAAGAATTTGTAAGAGACTCCTTTTGTCAATCTCTTTTATATATTTTTAGAAAAAAAGGACTCATGTTTTTTTCCCCCTTGTGTTTAAGACATTGAACCTACTGCAAGATATAAAAAACTATACTGAATCATTCTTCAAAGGAAAGCTTTTTCCTTTGGTTGACAAATATCTTCCATTGGTGGCTGAAACTCTTCCAGAACCATACCTTAGTGAACTCAAGGGCATTGCAGAAATCGCTGGCATTGAGTTGGGAGAAATCACTCTGTACAACATCTTCTATGAAGTTTTTACACTTTGCACCTCAGTGATATCCCAAGGTGCAGATGGGAAAATTTACCATGGCAGAAATTTAGATTTCGGGTTATTCTTGGGGTTAGTATTCCTCGTATTCTTAACTCCTAAATAACAGTTCCTGTAGCATTTTGAGGCCATAGATATTTTAAACACCTTTATGTGTAGGTGGGATGTTAAAAACCATACCTGGTTAACAACGGAAGCCCTTCGGCCATTAGTGGTAGAGCTTGACTTCCAACGTGGTGGACAAACTGTCTACAAATCTGTCAACTTTGCCGGATACGTAGGAGTGTTGACTGGTATGAAACCGCAACAGTTCACGTTGACCTTGGATGAGCGCTTTAGCATGGAAGGCGGGTTTGTGGGCATCATCCGGTGGCTTTTAGGCGACCGGTCTGCTAACTGGGCAGGTTTCCTAATGAGAGATGTTTTGGAAAAGGCCGACAGCTATCACCAAGCTCTCTCTACACTGACAACCAGTAAATTGTTGGCCCCTGTTTATTTTATCCTGGCAGGAAACGCCTCAGATCAGGTAAAATTTGATTAAATTCTATCTTGTACCCATTTTTCTAAATCGTTTGCCTGTTCCGCCATGTAGGGTGTTATAATTACAAGAGGACGAATCGAAGCGGACGTCCTGTTTATGGGTCGAGGTAGCGTCAGTCAGGTTTCAACGTGGTTTCTTGTGGAGACTAACTACGATCACTGGAACCAACCTCCATTCTTCGATGATCGGCGCACACCAGCGATTCAATGTTTAGACAAGATGGGTCGAGAAACAGCTTCGCTCTCGGGAATCTTCAACGTGCTATCCACCAAACCCGTCTTTAATAAGGTTCGCGTCATTTATTATTGAGATAAAAATTGGCTTCCATTTTATAACTAATTTTTCCTCATACATAGTTGACTACTTATACTTGCCTCATGGATGTTTCGACTGGCCAGTTTGAATCATGGATTCGTGTTTGTCCTGAACCTTGTAAACCTTGGTGATAACAGTTAAGTCAAATTTAAAACAGTTATAGTCAATGGTTGAATTCACATTCCCACCCTTTGTTCTAAAAAAAACTGGAAACCAAATATCGTTCGTCTGTACGTTACGTTAATGTGTTAGTTTAGTCCATTATGTTTTCTTAAGTCGCGTAAATTTGAAAGTATTAATCAATAATCTTGTCATTATCTGTGTTAAAGGGATGACCAATACAAACAATCTATAGCTTTGCCTCGAGTGCAGGATTTAGAAATGAACGCAGAAAAGAAGGTCAACAAAACTGAGAGGAGTGCAAGATTTTTTTGCATTTTCCCCATAAATTTTCCTCTGGCGAAATGTTAATCACTCTCTCCTTCATAACCTTGGGCTCAAAAAAGAAAAGTTAAAAACGCCTTGTTAAAAAGCCTTGGATGAGTAAAGGAAGTAGACGAACCCTGCGGTCCGTTATTTCTGACTGCGATTTAGTCGCTGTTCAACCACCAAACCGAACGTTAGTGGTGTCAGCGCGTCAGGAAGAATCGTTGTCGTTGAAAAATCCATTTCAGTTTTAAAATGAACGTCATTTTTATCTTTTCGATGCTAATAGTGTGTGATACCATCGGCATTTCAGTTGGTCAACGAAGCAGTAAGATACATGCACAATCTAGATTTTCACTGATTTTTCTTTAAAAGTCCTTTGAATTTTCTTTTTCAGATGGTGTTACTGATGATGCTTTACTAGAGATCTCTAGTCGCTTATATGGAATGGACGTAAATGGTGCTTACGATCAGCTGGAACTTAATCTTCAGACTAAAACATCCTCTGGCAGTCGCGTTGACAAAGCACCACTTCCGTTCGACTTTTAAAATATCTCGTCTTTTACTTCGATTTCGTGGTAACTAATGTACAGTTTCTTAAAATTTATAGATTGTTTAAAAACGGTATACCAAAGGATGTTTTCGCCCGCCCAACGTACGCAAAGCTGTTAGCGCTGTTTGACAATTACCTTGCATCCGTGAATGAGACGGAACAAGTATTGCCCAATAAATTTATTTTCTAATTTGAAATTCAAGTAAATTAGGTTTCTGTTGCGTCAGGTAACTCCTCAGGAGAGAGCCGAAGAAACCGCTTTCTTCGATGCGTTATTTGGAACAGCCGTCATTAAAGCAACCCACCAGTTTCTAGTCTCCAAAGGTCTTGCACAACCCAATGTTGAACTCTTCAAGGAACAAATGAAAAACATTTGGTTCGGTCTTTATCAACGGGCACCTGGAAAACAAGGATCATCAGGCTTCGAACACGTCTTCTTGGGCGAATTCAAAAACGGAATTTCTGGCCTTCACTCTTGGGTTCGATTTGTGACTGAAGAAGCCAAGGGAGATCTAAACTATCTCGGATATACAAGGGTTTTGTCTCTTGGCAAGGTACTTGGGGAAAAAGAAAGGCGTAAAGTGGACTCGTTCTTACAGTAATTTTACTTTCCTCGCAGGGCCCTGTAGGCTTAATCGAATTACCAATGAAGTATCAAGGAGTGTTTAAACCACATTCAACACTGATGATTGGCAGTAGCCCAGAACTTGAGATTGCACTTTACAGCATTTGTTTTATGGCGAGACCCGATTCTTTGTGCCCAATCAAGGGACAAGTCGCCAACGGTAGAACTACTCAGTATAGCATTCAGACATTTGTTTCGAAATTCCATGGCCGACAATTCGTGGGATCTGCTTTTCCTACATTTTAAGCTTATCTTCGTTCTTCCAATGTGTTACCGCAATCGCACATTGAACCATTAGGATTAGAGTAAAAATTTCATACTTGGCCTACATCTACTTCCTCGCTTACAGATCTTATTAAAAGCTCTACGGTGTAACGCACGCAATGCATTTATAGTTGCAAAAATACCCCAAAAGAACAATTTCAATGGAAATGTTTAAGAAATAATAAACCTATAGATAAGATTAAAAACAAATTTCTTCCAATAATTTTATTTTTCTGTCTCCACTTGCATACCATGGTTACACAGCACTTAATGTAGTACAACTAGATCAAAGGGAAAAAAAAAATTTTCAGGTGGTTAAGTTTACTTTGTTACCTAGATTTCAAATAGAATAACACCCAGAATCAGCTGCCTGCATCTAAGAACCACACCAAAATGTTAATTTAGAAAAAATTAATTTATTTATACAAGTACTAAACATAGATGCAATGTGAGTGAGGTGAAATGACCAGCATCAATTGAAATGAATGCTGGCTTTGGAATTCATTCAATTAATTTTGCACTTTATCACAATCAAATCAGCATTGATGAGCTGCTCTGACATTTTTTCTATCGACCAAGTGCTTGTGTAAACGAAGAACAGAAAATATCATACCTTATTTAAACATCCTGCTTATTGACAATCATAGTATGATAAAAGCAAGCAACACAGCTGTCTCAGTGTCTCCTGAGTCGATCTCATCCAACCTGGGAACACCTCATCCAAACTCGAACACCATGATGCACATTGCACAAGAAAGGTATCTTTCAGCCTATCATCTGACCATTGCCTGTAATAAATACAACAAATGACCATTTAAGTATAAATGTGAGACCAGCATGCTAATACTACATGCTATTCATACATCTACAGTACACATATAGTAAGGGTTTGTATAAACACTGCTTCCAATGAAAAACTTCATTTCAATTGCACAATTTACATTAAGTCATTAACTAAAATAGAACTAACCAGGTTATTTACACCAATTTTGCACGAAGTTTTTCGACGTCTCAGCTGCCATTATCCGATTACCGTAGTGGAAAATGAAAATGAAAGAAGAAATACACACGCGGGTCTTTATATAAACTTCTGCTTCAAACCGTCAAACAGGAAGTTGTCAACTGTCAACTGACTTATAAATTTATAACTGATTGAAAAATAAATTGTTTCTTGCATTTACAATGTAAAATTAATGATACAATGATTAAATAAAAAATTATAGTTAAAACATTAGACCTCATTTTTAGAAATTTGATGATGATTGTAAAACGAATGTGAATCGTCGTCCAGTTGGCGCGCTAATAACTTTCTTTTTAAAAATTTAAAATATTAGAAGTAGAAAGGTCTGTTTTCCGCAAACACTAAATAATTTGATATGAAAATAATCCAAATATTTCCATGGATATTGAGCGCTGGCGATCAAACTGCTTTCTTCATGGGTTTTTTCGGTTTGGTTTTAGGGAAGGGGTTGATTTTCTTTGATTTTGGCGGGGAGTTGGTGTCAGGTGGGTAGGGCAGATTTTTTAATATCGATATCTCTACAAAGCGTGGTTAATTAGAATATTTAAGTCGTCTGCATTTCGTTTAGTAAAGCTAAAGGAGATGAAGGATCAGATATTTTTAAAAATAGAAATCTGAGAAGATAAGACTGGCTTGGAAAAGTGTAGCCTTTGAAGTGGCTGCATAAGAAATAGCAGAACAAAAAAAATATGGCAGTTGTGATTCTCCATGACCATGCTCTCCACTCCATGCTGTTTCTCAGGTAAATAAACAAAGAAAACAGATACAATGATTTTGGGAACTTGTACATAATTGTTAACTCTGTAAAACAAATGTGAAATGTTAGTTCCTGGCAAGCATTTATTATCATGCATTCCCCGTTGTATGTGTGGCAGTTTGTTTGTAATGTAACCTTTTCTTTTTTTTAGATTTGAAGCCAGAGCCAGCCATCATAAAACCACACAATATGCAAGTTTTTCTTGTGTATATAGGTGTTAACTGTTAACCTGTCACCAGCAACAATCTCAAGATCATCGCTTGGGTATGATTTCCTTTATACTTTCATTGACCTAGCTGTGATATTTCAATGTGGCAATACCTGCATCATGTATAGTGTATTTCATGTAAACCTTAAATTCTCCCATTTATTAACAATTAGTGTTTACCCAGTGTCTGATTTTCAACTTTTCCTGACTCGTTGTTTCTCTCAACATTTTTTCTTAACCCATTTGCTATTTTCTTTTTAGATAAAAAGCATCCCATTGCATTGGAATGCAATCAAATGCATTGTCAACCGAGTAACGGATCTCTCTTTCGTCCATGTGAATGTGGGTGTATTCACGTTCACGAGGACCCCCTTTACCCTATCCCGTCTGGTGTCATTCAACTCTTCAGCGGATGGATGGAGCAACTCTAGATGCCTGGCTGTATTTCCCAGACATAAAGGTTTGACAAAATTGATCTCTTCTTCCTTTTGACAATTTTTGATGGCGTTGATTATTATCATCGCAATTTTGTTTATATATTTCATTAGATTTATCTATAAATTAAAAAATTATTATACGTAGTCACGGTGTACGTTTATTCCTGAGCTAGGTTGACTAGTAGACTGCAACTGTTTTCTCCCTCCGTTTTTGTTTTTTCTCAGTTTGGATTCACTAAAAATCTCATTTGTTAAATGACAGCTGATCAGATTCGTTTTGTTTTTGGTACCTCACAACTTTGTCTGTGGGTAAACCGTTAACTTTCGAAAATATTTGAACTATAAACACGTCAAGCAAAGTACAACAATCTGATATTTTTTTTTTACCAAGAGGGACTTGCCGCTACACCGTCACCTCCTCGTTGTATAGGGTAATCATATAAAATAATTTTGTTTATTGTAATCATATCAAGCAACGTGAGGCTGGTGGGCCTATAACTACAACAATTTTGTTTTGAATTTTGATTGATGAACTAATAAGATTTAAAATCATTAAATTTTTCTAGAAGTAGACTCGATGTTTATTTGTGATCAACTCTCTGCAAAGTCCACATTTTTCGATTTTTGGAGCACAAGTCTCGCAGAAGAAATGACCACAGGGAAGTAGTATGGTCGACACCAGTTTATCGAGGCAAATTGAGCACGTCGGAATACGGGGAGCCGATAACTGGGAATTCGAAGAAGACGTTAGAGACAACAGAGCTTTCATTTGCGTACGTCCGCTATGTAGAAACGAAGGGCAATGGGCACTCATCTGTGAATAACAACAAGGATAAGATAAGTTGAAAATTTCCCGGATGCATATTTATAAAATTATATTCAAATCAGTCCAATAGCTTTTTTACCACACGATCGAGGCTTAGAGTTCGGTCGTTTAGCGTCTTGCTCAAACTCTTTGCTCCAGCGGCGGCTGCAGATGCAGAAGCCTGCACAATCAATTGCCGAGCGGCGGCTAATTGAAAAATGGCCGTTACTCCTGGTTCAGTTGCAGAATTGGCCATTCCGGATAAACCTCCTTTGTTGATGACATCTTGTCCTGCACTACTGATCTCGAGAGGCAAATAGGTCGAAGAAGAACTGGATGGTTGATTATTATTCCAAGATGAGGTGTCCAATCTTCCCGTTTCCGTATGGGTTGGATATCCAGCAAAATTACTGGAGGAAGTCATTTCGCCCTGGCTGCTGATGTTGGGCTGTTGGCTATTGTCTTGATTTTGCATTGCTCCAACGGCATAGGAATTATAATGAGGAACTGCCGACGACGTAACCCTCACAGAGCCTCCAGTCATCATCCACGGGAATTTCATATGTTCTGTCATATTTGGCGTAGTCATGTAAGCCGCTCCCGATTGTTGATATTGATTTGTCGTCATATTAGAAATATTGGACGTGTTGCCATGACTAGATGCCGATCGCTGTCTCATCTGTAGAAAAGCTGCCATCAGTCTAGGATCACTACGCAGGATTCGTACTGCTTGATACTGTTGTTCAGCCGTGCAGTTTGGTGACTTGATTGTCTCTACAAGTTGACGGAGAACTTGCTGAACAGGCAGTGTGGATCTATCTAGACCATCCATTCCAGAAGTTTCAGGTATTAAAGAACTCCCGGACTCAGTCTGGACCTGTGGTTGCTGTTGCATGGTGACGTTCGCCAAATTCGGTGACACATTACCATCTCCCATCATCGCTACTTCCACTGAACGGTTTGGTGTCGTAACTTGTGTCTCTTGTCCCGATTGCTGCTGAGCTCTTATCACTTGATTTTCTGGTATACTGCTGACGATTGCAAAGTTCTCTTGATGCTGCTGAGTTTGGGGCAACAACGTTTGACCTGAATTGGATGCCAAAGTGTTTGCTGGGTTGTTGACAGTAGTTTGTTGTTGATGTCTAGAAATCGCAGTGCTCTCTGCTAGTGGCCTTGCACGATGTAATGTCGAAGTTGGCACTCCTCGAAAGTAAGGATTTTGCTGTCGACTTCGAGCCAATCGGATATTGGTATTTCTCGAGATTGATTGGGATTCAGGATACTGCTGTGCCCAAACAGCTACCGGTCTGATCTCTTGCGTGACAGGGCTGTATGTCGTTGCAGTCGTCACATTTTCTGGAAATTGAGATTGCTGACGCATACCATATCGTAGGTATGACGGAGAATAGTTCGTGGACGTTTCCGTCATTCCTTGTACATTGTAAACTGAGCCGCTCACACTGTCCGAATTGGATGATACCCAATCGTTCAAATTGGATGACGTCACTGCTGAGGTAACTGGGTGGGGTACTGTTTGTTGCGTACGTGCAATATTCTCCATAACAAACTCGGTAGAATTCTAACAGAAAATATTAATGTTTCTTTTAATTTTTGATAGAAATTAATTCCCATTTCGTTTTGTTAACAAAATATTATAATTAAGCTGGTTACACGATGATAAAAAATAAAAATTTGAACTTTTTGAGGTTGTTTCAAACAGTTAAATATGTCATGTAATTAACTTACATAATTCAAATTCGTTTCAGTTTGAATCTCCTCTGTTGGTTGTGCACTTAAAGAATTCGTGGTTACCAATGGCTGCATGATTAAATCGTTGTTATTAAGTGAAGGGTAAAGCGCATCACTAGAGAATTCAAAAAATTCCATGTCGTATTATTTGTTGCTCTGCAGTTTTGCGACAGAACATTCGACCTGAAACAAGAAAAGAAAAGTAGTAGTGCTCACGCCGTTGGTGAAAAACAGCAACTCACCATTCCCTATAGAGAGAAATGGGAGATAAGCTCGATCCCGCGGTGATTGCCTCAACTGACCAATGCAACGGTTTATCGGATGACACGATGGTTTTACGTGCTTTACCTTGAAAGTAGGTAAACTGGTATATCTCAATATAAAGATTGACAATTTGTTTGTCGACCTTAAGCTGTTTCACGAACGTTCCAGTAATGGCTACAACAGATATTGTGAGTTAAACTATTTCGATTTAAGTACCCTTCAAATGTATCGTTTTCATTTGATGATTCTGCGATTTAGGACCACGTCATGCATTCGCTTCGCTTGTATAGTGAATGTTAGATTACATCACGTAAAGTTTGGAAACTCGATCGACTGAAGTGTGTCGCAAGATATAAAACAAAGTTCAAAATCTTATCACGGCCACCAGTCGTGAGAATTACGAGATGTGTGCCGTGTATTTTTTATTTGAACAACAAGCTACGCTTTAAAAAATCTCCTTTTTTGTTCATAGTCGTATTTATGTCAATAGCATATAAACTTCAATGAGCCAAAGTAACATGAGATAACAGAGGAAAACCAACCATTTTACTTCAAATCTAACCGTTTTAAAAATTAAATCTTGTTTAATATTAACAGGCAACAGTTCAAATTTGACTGGAGTTCATGGATAAAATGCATATCAAACGGATGTGAGGATTTCATCAAAAAATTTTAGCAGGATGCTCGTATCGATTCCCGCATGAAATCTACATTTTCTGGCAGCAGGCAACTCATAGATTGGGATTGCTAGTTACAGCTTTACTTCTGAGTATAATGCTAGTGCCTGTTTTGTGGAATATTAGACTTGCTTGAAAATTGAAGGTCCAATTTAGCAAAATGCCAATAACGAACAAGACCTATCCTTTCAAACTAATTGCCATTATTTCCTTCGGATTCTTAGGTTTTTCCCACGGTTCATTTCTTAGTGATGACGAATTCATGAGTAATACAAAATCGGAAAAAAATATCTTATTTTATCTAATAAGCATTTTTTAAATGTTTTCTTTGAAAAGGTCAACTTAATTGCACAGCTGGTTTGTCCGTCTGCTCCGATTTGAGTCAGTGTATTCCTTCGACGTATCTGTGCGACGGCCGAATGGATTGTGAGGACGGATCGGACGAGAAGGTAAAAATGGAATTATAGTAATGCGATATCATTTCATGCTGAATTATTCAAAATTAAGTGGACGCTGTGTTACTATCGAAAGTTTAATTGTGCTGACAATACAACTTCAATTCGCGCATCGTTACGTTGCGACGGTAGGAAAAATTGTCTAGACGGTTCAGATGAAGAAGGATGCCGCAGAAGAACCAAAAACCAGTTGACAAACATATTCATTTCAAAAGGTACGTAAGAGTTAATGCTTTTTCATACCTTTTCTCATTCTAACATTTTATTTGGGTAAAAATAATTTAGCCCCGATATTGCCTTCAAGATTGACAACTACATCAGAGCCTGTGCCAACATTATCAAGTATATTTTCTATGGATGAAGATGAAATTGCTCAATCAACAACAGGATCAGTTAACAATTCAATTGCTATTGAGATAGAAGAAGAAAAAGATCATTCTCTCGCTGTCGATAGCTTACTTATGGACGAGGAAGAAGAAGTCACTCTTGGATTTTTAAACCTTTTTTGTTTTTGGCTTGCGGTGGCCATCGGAGGACTCGCAGGATTAGCATTCACTACTGCCGTACTTATGCAAGGCTCAAACTACATTAAGAAAAGGTAACTTCCGTTATAGCAGTTTTATTAGTCGGAAACTAAACAATTTGTGACAGGCGATGCAGATCAGTAAATTTAGGACCTGGGTCAATGCCAAATCAAAGTCAAGATTTAACAGAATTTCATCCGGCCTTTTTGGTGGTCCCCATGTCTGGTCTTCTCAGCAGCACCCTACAGAATCCACAAAAAATTACCTCTTGATCGACCCAAACTAATTATGATTGCTCCAATAACGCCTAACTGTTTCGATAATACGTACGTATAGGCCTACTGTGTACATACCAATCGCACTCATCAGAATTAATTAGACGAAAAGTATTAACGTGTAAATAATGTAGTTCGGTCGGGAATCGGTTCATTACTAAGAATGATTAGAATTGCATTCACCTCTTTTGAATTCAATTACTTGACATTGCTGAGACTAAAGCAACAAATTTTAATTAAACAGTAAAAATTTACTGGCATGGAGGAATTCATTAAACAACCTAACTACTTTACAAATATATCAAAATGTCTAATCATATAATTCTAAGAGAATTCTTGAAAATACTTCATTTTGAACTCTAATCAACAGACTAGCAGAGTCTACTAGAGACCCCTAGTAGGTCTATAGGGCGAAACATTCGTACGAGCTCCTGTCACAAGGTGACGTCTGAATCCCTGCCGAGACCAACCGTGAGATGAAAGCCGGCACATAAGGAAAAAGGCGTGGCTGACCGACTCTCACCTTTGTTTCCCAATACAAGAAGGGGAAAAATAAGATTCCAGCTAGAGATAGCTTTTCCAGCTAGAGTCATCGACCGGGCAAAAGGGCTCTTTCCGTTTTTGGGCACGTCATTCATGGATTGAAGGCAACCAAAACAAGAAATGGCATGTTCTTTCCCGTTGACGACAATAACAAAGAGGAAGGTTGCAGTTTTCTTATTATGGCGGAACAATCTTATAGCAAAAAAAAAAAAATACAAAATGAGTAAAATAATCTTATCTCAAGGATGATAATTATCATGTTTCCATGAACGTAAACGTAAATATGAGCAAAATTTAATATGTTGACGACTATGAGATGAATACAAATAAAAACCATACAATTCTCATTCCAAAATAGTATTAAACAACTGATTCATGTCATATTACACCATTTGCAATTGAAAAGTTATTTTTGTATTTGTAAATATCAGCGTGTGAAAAGTATGGGAGCTTAACAAAGCATTCTAAAGTTCAGTGATTTTCTCTTTGACGGAATAAATTACGTTCTCTGTTCGGTCATTCCCTCTTGAGGGTCAATGTCGAGACTGAGAGGCAACGCTGTAGGGTACTTGTCTCGCTACTCCATCCAAACCGAAGATGGCGCGGCCTGTTGTAACGCTTACTGTAATTCCTTTGAGTGTGCTTTGATTTTGCTGTGAGACTTGTTTTGATCGAAAATGTTGAGATAAATGAGAAAAGTATCTCAGCCAGCATTTTGGATGCATTTTGAGATCCTCTATTAGGTTTAGGATCTTATAATTGGCGTAAATTTTCAAAAATCAAATCTGCCCTTGAGGATTTTTATTTATACAAACGTCTAAGCGTGTGTTTTCGATCCTGCTTACCTCAATTGTTTACAATATTCGCCTGCTTAACTGAAGTGTTACATTATGGTCATGGCATTGGAGTTAAGATTACATAGCCCTGCTGGTACAGAGCCTAATGTTTACAAGTGGCCATTAACTTCTGGACGGGGAGCAGTAAGTTTTGATTGTATTCTGCAGTTACTTTTTATTTTGTTCGATTCTGGAAAAAAACACATTTGCAAACAACACCAGACAATTTTCCTGGTGGCTTATGTTGACATCTCGACTCTTGCAAATCGTATTGAACTTTAATATTTGTTTATAGGACAGAATAGATGGGGCCATAGAGTTGGTGGAAACCATACGGTAAATACTGTTTATTATCATTATTACAGTTCCTTGACATTCTGTTGTAATATTTAATAATTTTCAAATTAATTTTTTTAGTTTCAGTTGTGAAAATTTGGTGTGATTTTCATCATAAATTATTTTATGTAGATATTATTATAAAAAATGTTGTAGAATTATTGCAGTATAATGTGATTGATGATAAGTTAATTAAGTTACTATTTTTTTTTGTTGTAATTTTTGAGTATTTTACAGAAAGTTATATTATAAGTGATTTCTCTTAATAGCTACTGCTGTCCTTAAATTCTGAAAATAGTGTTAATTGAGTGCTTATTTTATCATTCAATCAAACAATACAGATGGGTTGGCGAGGATTTCCCCGAGATGGCGACTGAAAGCAACATTCTCAGCGGTTATGATACAAAAAGGTGTGTTGAATAGACACATTTGATTTTTTAAAAAGTGTATTTATATATATATATATTTTTTTTTTTTTCAGTTATGAAAGTATGAAAAACTTGGTAGACAAATATAATCGAGCTATCGACACCATTCTTCAATTGGTAAGTCCTCCGTTAATTAGAATTTATGAGAATTTACTACATATCCAAATGTCCCTGTTCCGGCAAAATTAAAAAAATTTTACAAGAAAGGATAAAGCCGTTGAATTATTTCAGTGGAAGGGTGTAATTTGTTTTAATATTAAATTTGTATTTTTATGGAACTTTTTGAACCAGGAGAAAGAAGCGGGGCGCCCTATGGATCGGCTAAATCGTCGTCCTTCGAGAGGCTTGTTGCGTCACATCCTCCAACAAGTGTACAATCAAGCCGTAACAGATCCCGATAAACTCAATCAGTATGAACCATTTTCACCTGAGGTATTAACCTTTCCCAATTTAAATTTTATGGAATATTTTCCAATGTTTTTAAAAAAGTAAAATAATAAAATATTTCTTACTTTTTTTTAAGGTGTACGGGGAGACGTCATACGATTTAGTCTGCCAAATGATCGATCACGTAAATGTGACAGAGGAGGACACTTTTATTGACCTTGGTTCAGGGGTTGGTCAGGTAGTTCTACAAGTGGCTGCTTCCACCCCTTGTAAAATGGCCTGGGGTGTGGAGAGGTCTGAATGGCCCAATCGCTACGCCGAGGTAACAATTAACTTTTACAACATTCCTTTCCCAAAAAAACTGGATCAATTTATTTTTATGGTGCTATACAGAATATGGATTTCCACTTTAAACGGCTGATGCGGTGGTGGGGAAAGCGCTATGGAGAATACCAGTTGATCAAAGGAGACTTTCTGGACCAGCGTCATACCGAGAAGGTTAACTCGGCCAATATAATTTTCGTCAACAACTTTGCTTTCGGTCCCAACCTTGACCATCAGCTCAAAGGTCAGTACTTCTCATGAAGCCATGTATACAAGTTCAAGCTGACATACTTCTTTATTTTACAGAACGATTTGCTGATCTCAGAGATGGTGCGCGTATCGTCTCATCCAAAGCATTTTGTCCACTAAACTTTAGGATAACTGATCGTAATCTGAGTGGTAAATCTAAGAATCGAATCAAGCTTTGATTAACAACCATCTAACTGTTCAACTCTTTTGTTCACTCTATAGATATAGGCACAATTATTCACGTCTCAGAGTTATCCCCTCTACGTGGTTCGGTTTCTTGGACTGGGAAACCTGTATCATACTATCTCCACATTATTGATCGAACTAAAGTAATAATAGGTTTTTTGTTTTAATTTTGAATCTCTTTTAAATTTTTTGTGCAATTCAGTTGGAGCGCTATTTTAATCAGCTAAATCATCAGCAGGTGAAAAAACCAAAAATCAAGGTAAACGTGATACAACTAAACTTTTAAGATGTTGGCTTTAACCAACTTTCGCATCTTGAATTTCCAGGAAGAAGAAAACAATACAGCGGTAGTGGTTAGCCGTAACAAAAAGGATATCAACCGATTGTTGCAGAGCGATACGTCATCGAATGATTCAGTAACACAATCACAGCCACCCCTCGTTGAGGAAGAAGGTCTCAATATGCCAATGATGGAAAGTGGCGTGAATTCGACTGGTGGCCCTACGACGCGAAGAGCATGGCAAGACTGGTGTAAGAGTAGCAACAATAGCAACCATGACAGTCAGAGTGAAGCAGATGAAGGTAAGAAATTCCCTAGAAAAACAAGTAGAGAATAAAGCTCATTTAGTTGGTTATGTAGCAAAAAAAATCGTGAAAAAGAAGCCAGGAAAAACCGGCATCGCAGCTAAAGGCGGTCCCGGCCGCAAACCTCGTGGCCGAGTTGGTAAAAGAGGAGGAGGTCCACGTAACAAGAGAAAGATACAAATAACGGGTTTGGACCTGCTTCACACTCAAACACTGCTCAGCACAACTTCTCCTCAGGGTCAAAAGCTCCCGCCTGCTCCTGGGTGCATTGATCAACAACTCCCCTGGAACATTTTGCCAGGTGCTATTCCTGTTCATGAGGAAATCCCGCCTAACCAACCTATCGTTGCAAATGACGCAACAAATGTTCCACGTGCACTTCAAGTACTTTTTTTCAACTTTGTATTTTATGATAACAGTATTGAATTCAGTTTTTCCTATAATAAAGGCTTATTTGGACACTGTTCGTAATCAAATGATGGCGGCATTATCCCAGTTCAAGGATCCGGAACACCGAAAAGCTATACTTCGAGAAATAGAATTTGAGCGTGAACGAAAAAATGCGCTGAACTCACAGGCAGCCCAATTAGACAAACAAGTATAATTGTTTCTTGTGAAGCAAGATTTTTTTTTGTATAAATAACTCTTTTCTTTAGGTACAAAAGTTGATAGACGACAGTGTAGCTTTATTGCGCTCGAGATTTGCTGAACTGGGAATAGAATTTGAAAATCCTGCTGACATTTTAAATAAAGCTAATGAAATAGCCATGCGCCATAAAGAATTACGAGCTCAAAGCACTGATCTCCAAAATCAGGTAATTGTTTATATTCTTTTGTTATACGACAGTCGGTTTCACAATTTATTTTTTAGGTTTCGTATTTGATGCAAAATGAGATTGAGCTACGACAGCAACAAGAAATAATAAACCGTGGAAGAAAGTTGAGTCGGTTGAATGGGGTAAGTTGTGATATCGGTACGCAATTTATTTTTACAGGGGCTATATATATGTATATTTTTTTTTTCGAATTAAAACACAGGATGTCAGCGACATGTCTACCCTGAATCAAGAATCTATTCTAAAAGAGATCTCAATTGCGTTGCATCAGCGCAAGATGCTAAGCTGCCAAGTTAACAAGTTAACGACAGAAGTAACAACTTTGGAACGTACTACTTCTCTAGCACCTGCATTTCTCTCACGATCGGCTGTTCCCACGTCAAGCTCGTCACATCAGACTAGTTCCTCCACTTCAGTTGCACCACTGAACGGCTTTACTATTCCCGTCACAGTAGCACAAGTCCAGCCATCTCCAACAACCAAGCCCGCGCCGCCCGTCCAGCCACAACCACGTAAGCCTAACTCTGCAGGAAACATTCGCCGGAATCAAGAATGGCCTGATATACCGGAAATAGGCAAGATTGAGGAAAAGAATCCAGAGATTCTAGCGAAGAAAATACTTGAGACGGGCAGGCAAATTGAAGCTGGCAAGTATGGTACTGAATTGACATCTCGAGGACAGAACGCAGTTGTTGAGAGGAAATCTCAGTCTTCAGAAAAGAACCGGAATTCAAATAGGATATCTCGACCGTCCAGTGTTACTAAAATGCCGACCACAACAATAGCTCAATCACAAACACCTACATCTCCTCCGCCACAACCTCAGCACCCGACCAGCAATAAAGCAATTTCACAAACCGACAGCACTCCACGTGGTTATGACTTTGAGGATCGTTTAAAGAATCTCATCACTAGCGTATTGAATGATAAGACAAATCCTGCTACTGCAAGCCCATCCACACATGACTCGTCATTTGCGTCCTCTCAGTTCAAACAGTATACCGCTCCCAAGTTTGCGGAGCCGGAACGCGAAGGACTTTTTGCACGGGCTCCCCCCAAGTCATCACTAACAACCCACCATCAACAAACAACGCAACAACCCGATTATACACAATTCTCTCCAGCTAAGGTATGTTTCTCTTACTTAACACTACAACGTAATAGAAAACGACCATTAGTTTAAATTTTTAAACTACAGTCGATACTAGAAATTAATATAGATCTTAAAATAGGGCACAGTCAATAATTTTACTAGTATAATTTTTGTTGATTTTGTTGATTTTCAGCTGGCTCTTCGTCGGCATTTATCCCAAGAAAGGTCATACCCTCCTCATTATCAACAGGGCAAACCAACCGACTTAAACTATATTCGGAGCGTTGGAGATCTAGTGACAGGTGAAATCGAGCGAAGTTTGGAATCAGCTTCAGTGAATAATTTGGCAATTCCCGTTAATCAAGCAAATATCGGGAGACAAATGTACTCCCCGATATCCCGTCCGAATAGTACGGACTGCCATACAACGACGACGACCAGTTCAAACCACGCAAATCATGTTCATGTCGTTTCACTTCTTCCAACTGTCACCACCCCATCATCGGAATGCGTTGAGGAAGGATTGGCGGCTTCGCTTCGCGACTGCTTAAGAACTCCTGCTGAAGATATGCAGGAGCCTGTGGGTTCTTCCTCTTCCACTGCAGAACAAAAGGATCAGACAGTTGGTAGTGGTGTAGATGAATCACCGAACAAAAGGAAACGCCTTAGTGTCGACTTGAATCCCGACATATCACGAGAGAAGAAACAAGCGGGGGAAACGCACACTCAGAAGTGGCAAGACAAATTTGACAGCCGATTCGACAGAATCTTTACTTTTGCTTCTACTGAAATGGACAAGCGCCGAAGAAGTACGGAAAGTTGTTCTCCGCGCACCGAACCGTTCTCATCTCCTCGTGGTAAGGAACCTATAGGAATGACGCCGAATGAGTCCACGAGCAACGAAAGAACACCCGACAGAAAATCTGACTCGAAATCGAGTCATTCTTCGAGAAAAGACAAACAGAAGGAATCGAAAACATCTGAAAAGAAACGGGACAAATCTAGAGATCGTGACAAAAGCAGTCGGAGTAAGTCTAGTCGTGAAAAAGATCGCGAGAAAGACAAAGACAGGGATAAGGAACATCGCAAGCATAGCAGCAGTAGTAAACACAGTCACAACCACGAGAAGAAAAAGGCAGAGGTCAGCGTTGTGGATAAAGAAAGAGAAAAGGAGAAAGACAAAGAAAAGGACAAAGACAAGGACAAGGTGAGAGAAAGAGAAAAAGAGAAAGACAAAAAAGAAAGTAATGAAAAGAGATCGGATGAGCGTGCTGAAAAGCACAAACACCGTGATAAAGGCAGAGAACGAGATAGGCATCGAGAAAAGCATCGTGATCGGGAGCCAAGGAGTTCCAAAGAAACGAAATTACCCAAAATGAAACAAGAGAGAAAAGAAGAAAGCAATTCGGCAACTGAATCGGTTGAAAAGGTTAGAAGTATTAAAAGCCAAGAAGAAGAATTTAAAGAAGAACGATCCAATAACGAAGCACCCAACTGTCAATTGACAACACTGCAGACTGACTCGGTTGTTGTAAACGAGGCGTCTGTCAATGGTACAGTTAAAATGGAAGAGGAAATGACAGATGAAAGACTACACGAGTATAATAACGAAGGACATCACCACTTCAAAAAACGAATGGTGCAAAGCCAAATGGACTGGCAAAGTGGCGATGCTGAACCACGAAGAGATGAGAAATATCACCAGCCACCAGTAGATGTGAAACCGGATTCCAGCCTCGGATTGGACACTTACCTTGGACACCCTACATCCCATCAAGTCACAACTACACTAAAAAATCCTCCTTCTAATCCTGTAACCGATGAGTATCCATCGCAAAAGCAATATTCTAAAAGGAAACATGCGGACTGGAGCACGCAGGCAACTCCGGCAGCTGCCCAACTGAGTCAAACGGATTCTAGCGCTTTTCTGAGGACGGGCTTGGAAATCAAGGCTGACTCCTCATCTACTCAGCATCAGCATCCAACCAGTAGCAATCCACCACGTGGTTTTTCAAATTTGAATACTGGAGCTCCACTTCCCCATCCAGCTTCGACAAAACTTCCGCTACTTCCGCAACCTCATGCTCCTCTTCCGTCTGTTACGATGAATATTCCGTATTCTTCTTCGACTTATGATCTGCCATCTTCTGATATAAATTCTCAATCATATTCACGACAGTTTCAACAAACCAGTAGTCAGGGTGGACCTCATTCCTATGGTGAATCAAACTACTTGACAGGTTAGTTAAAATTTTGCTATACCTGCAAGATTAAACTGATGTATCATAACAAAATTTATTATCTTTCTTGGCAGTTCCAAGACCCGGTTATTACCCACAGCAACACAGCTTCGTTACTACGTCTCAGCCGTTCGCCAATACGGGAAGTATGCCTCATAGTGGGTCACCGGTTTTTAGCAATGCCAGCAGTGGGAATCCCGTGAGCCAGTACTACAACCATCAAAACCAACCTATTGCTTATTCAGGTCACCCACCTCATTATCTACAACAATCACGAGGAAATTCAACAGGTAATTAAATAATCACAAACATTTCAATGTAGTTTCTTTTAATGGCAATTGTTTTGTTTTTTTGTAATTATTAGCTGAATATACTAGTACCTCCAATTATTCCCGTTCTGGGTCTTCGGGGTCAGTATCAATCCCTTCTCAGTTCCACGATTCATCAAATCCATATGGGACAGCTCCGTATCGCACTCGAGGAGCTCCTACCCAAACATCAGGTACACATCAACCTGGATCTTCAGCTCACGATTCAGGTACCTAGTCTTTAAAGATTTATGTGATTTTGCCTATCCTATTATTTATTTATTTTGAAATCACTAGGCCGTCTTCCATATATGCACCAGTGAGCGCCATTCTGCCCTAAGAGGGCTTAACTAATGACTTTCCTTCTCCTATCCACTTAACAACGTACCATTTGTGTTCCGATTGCTCAGAGTTATTATCGTTAAAGCATAGTGCTCATCACTGCCCGTCTGCCGTTTGAATAATCGAATTGGTTCATAGTTGGAAGGCTAACAAAACGTGGATTCAAAGCCTTACTAAAAGATGAGAACCGTTTATTTTGAACAATTAATTTTATTGTTTATGCGCAATTTTGGTTACCTCTAGGCGCCGTTCATGTGTTTATGTGTTCCATGCAAAAAATTGCATGATTTCTTTCTTGGCAATTTGTCTCTCTTCCTCCCCGTACTCTCTATTTAATTTCTACATCGATGAATTAAAGGCGCACGTAAGCTCGTCTTAACTATCCTCAGGCCATATAATTCGCACTAATGATTTCGATTCTGTAAAAGCTGTCGAACGAGTCAACTTGGGTTTTATGGGCCCTTATCTTTCTCGACAGTTACCCACAATTCTTAATAAACTGATTTCCCTTGTTTCTTTTTCGAAATTGAACAATCGATAATAATTTATTCAAGACCAATTCATTCTTTGTTTTCATGAATCATTTCAAATGGCTTTTTCAACTGTTGAATAATAATGAAGTGCTGCCGAGGGGTGCAGAAGATGCATACCGATAAGGTTGAATACACAAAACTGTTACGGACCAAATATTACGTTTGGTTCTATTGCCGTTTCTTTGATGTTAATTTACAAAAGGATTTCAGGCTTGATTCCTTCCGAACATGAAGTCACTGTTTTGTGAATTGTGACTTACTGACTTGCCGTTCAAATTTAAAAAAAAAAATTTACGCCGAAGTAGTCCAGTAAACTTTTACCCGGAAACGCCACATATACTTCTTCTATTTAATAAGTAATAGCAGCTAGTCATCCGGTAATAGGAATTAATCAAGTCAGTTAGACAGTTACATTTTTTTCATATAAAAAAATAATAAATAAATAATATTGGCAATTTGGCATCACTGCTTCCAAACGTTCACAAAGTTCGGCTACGGCTTCTGCTTCGGCTGTTACTGTTTACTGTTTATTTACTTTTACTGTTCACTGTTGTAGATTTGGTTCTTCGGTAGAATTCACAGCACAGAGTGTTAGGCTGATTTTAGTATTCTGTTTTACGGATATAAATTTTGAGTAATTGAAATGTTTGATTGAAACAAGCATTCCACAAGAGAGTCCGTTCACGCTGGGTTTAACGTAAGTAAATTTTTTTCCCAATCGTAATTCTCTGTGTTATTTAGGTGTTACCCACCAGTTCCCTGTCACAAAACACGTGGTTAAAAAAAAACATTTAAGGGGAAGGAAATGTGTTGAATATAGTTAACACGTACAAGGGATTAGCCTTCAATAAGGGCAATATAATTATTGTATTGAACATACCGTCTCTTGTTGTTCAGAGGGTCTCTTTGTGCCGTCTCGATACAGCGAGGGCAAGATACTCTTGTTGCTCGAATACAATATGACCTGATTACAATAGTAGTAATGTCAAACACTACTTGAGTACATTAGCATACATATAGATAAAGAATTGAACTTACGGATTGGAATAATATCCAAGATGAGAAAATATGAGGGAGAGTAAAACGAGACGAAAGGCTTCCAACATAAGACGGGGAGAGAGAGAGAAAATATAAGAAACGTTTCTTGATGTGAGACACACAGAGAAAAGGATGCAGGGTCGATGACGACGCTAGAAACGAACAGATGACGTTTGTGTCGTCAAGGGGAGATGGGAAAACAAAAGACGATCGGGATGCGTAGACATGGTTTTGATGTTTGAATTCTAACACTTCCCCTCAAACCAAAAACATACTTCCCCTTAATCCGATACAGCATCATGACATTAAAAAAAAATAATAATGATTTAAAAAAAAATTTCGTGATCTGTATGTTCTGTTGATGTCGTTCTAATCTTGTGGTACTGGAACTACGCCGATGCGGGAGCGATTCAATCGGAGCTGTTGAGGCTTTAAGGGCTTCGTTAGAAAGTCGGCCAGTTCATCTTCGGAACGAACGGATAGTAGCTCGATGACTTTGGCTTGATACTGCTGACGAACGTAGTGGTACTTTATATCGATGTGTTTTGTGCGATCATGGAAGACGGGATTTTGTACCATGAGCAACGCGCTCTTGTTGTCGCACAAAAGAGGTGTAGGTGCGAGTTGTTCGAAACCTATTTCTTTCAGTAGGCTTCTTAACCAGGCAATCTCTCTAGAAGCATGTCCTGCAGCGTAATATTCGGCTTCTGCAGTGGAATTGGCGATAGGTTTCTGTAAGTTGCTTGTCCAGGAGACGGGTCCTCCGTTAAAGGTGAAAATTAGCCCGGAAGTTGACCTCCTGGTGTCCGGGCAGCCGGCGAAGTCGGAGTCAGAGTAAGCGACGAGAAGATCCGCTGAATCCGTCTTGCTGAAACAAAGTCCGTGAGTGATTGTGCCGGCTAGATAGGAAAGAATCCGTTTCACCGCTGACCAGTGAGCGTTTCCGGGATCTTGGTTATAGCGGGAGGCGGCGGTAACGGCGAAAAGGATATCGGGCCGTGTCATCTTTGCTGCGTACATTAGCCCTCCGATGGCTGAACGGTATGGAGTTGAGGAGAGAGGTGTTACGCCGCGGCGTAGAGGGCAATCAATCACTGATAGGCGAGATCCAGGGTCGGCTGGGACACTGCTTGGGTTGCAATCTGTCATTTTGAATTTTTGTAGGAGAGATCGGATGTAGTTTGGCTGGGAAATAAAAATCTTCCTTTCTTCTCTTTTCCTGGTGATTTCCAGCCCGAGGAAGAGGTTGGCTGGATGGGATGTCATCTCGAAGAAAGTCTCCAGGTATTGGATGATCGCGGTAGCCTTTTCTTTTGTCCTGGTTCCTAGGATGCCGTCATCCACCCAGATGCCGAGCAGGGTGAGATCATCGGTTGTTTCGCCTTGATTGAAATAAATACACGGGTCGGATATCGAACGTTTCATGCCGAACTGTGTGATGAACGAATCGAACTTCTCGTTCCATTTCCTGGCTGACTGGACGAGACCGTATAGTGGTTTTCGTAGGCGACAGACTAAATTTTCGTTACCGATTTCGACGAAGCCTTCAGGCTGCTCGACGTATAGCTCCTCGTCCAAATCGCCATACAGGAACGCGGTCTTTACGTCCAGTTGAAATAATTCAAGATCGTGGACAGCGGCAATGGAACACACGACGCGGAAAGAGTCATGTTTTAATACAGGAGAGTAGACTTCGGATTCTTTGTAGTCAATGCCAGGACATTGAGAATAGCCCTTAGCGACGAAGCGAGCTTTGTAGATTTTCTCAGACGCCTTGAACGCCGGCTTGATCGTAAAAGTCCACCGAGCCCGTATCAGCGAGCGGTTGGTGGGGAGTGGCACGAGGTCCCATGTATGATTTTTAATTAGCGAATCATACTCTCTTCGGGTGGCTGCCTTCCATTCTGAAGCTTTGTTGCAGGTCATGGCGTCCTGGTACTGGTCCGGCTCTTCCTCCAGAGTGAGAGCAATGTCGACTGTGAGAGCTGCATGCATGCTGATGATGTGCTTTGGTTGTGGCGTACGGGAGGAGCGACGAAGGGTTGGTAGTGGGGAACTGCCAATTGCTTGAGATTCTTCCTCGATGGTTCGAATACGTACTGATCTCCGCTTCTTTGCTGGCGGTGTGGTCGGCGTAGTTGGTTGTGCGTTTTGGTATGGGAGCTGTGGTGGTAATCTGTCGAGGTCGACGTCTGTTGCTTGCCCATGGTTCGCAACATCTTCGAGATCACTTATTGCATCATTGTTCTGTGAAAGAGTCAATGATTCGGTTTCTGGATGCGCTGAATCGGGGGTAGATGTACCATCCTGGGGAAAAACTTGAGGAAAAACTACCATGTTGCTTGGTGTAGTTGAATCAGAAGAAGATAGACGGGGTTGGTAGTTACGATGAATGGACGTGGTGTCACGGCTGGTGTTTACCTTTTTTGATGACGGGTCATAGTAACGTTCGCCTTTTTGTGTTTCGGAGTTACCTACGAAATACACAAGAAGTCCGACATCTTCGAGTTTACCTTCTCTAATTTGCTTTGGGACCAGCACGTAGAATTCGGA
Source organism: Daphnia pulicaria (assembly GCF_021234035.1). Classification (NCBI taxonomy): domain Eukaryota; kingdom Metazoa; phylum Arthropoda; class Branchiopoda; order Diplostraca; family Daphniidae; genus Daphnia; species Daphnia pulicaria. The sequence goes on along the minus strand of NC_060918.1, from coordinate 6,350,791 downwards.
ACCGAATATACGCAGGGTTGATAGATCAGGTTTTACGTTATACCAGGCCTCGTGTGGAGTCATAGTGGGGCAGGTGCTGGATAGCGACCGATTTAGGATGTAAATTTTGTGGTTGGTAGCTTCTGCCCAAAGGTTGATGGGCAGAGATTTGTTGGAGGCGAGGAGTGTTCTGACGCCTTCGAATAAAGTGCGGTTATCCCTCTCTGCTAATCCATTCTGCTGCGGTGTGTGGCGGACGGTGGTCTCGTGTCTGATTCCTTTCTTTCGGAGCCAAGACTCGAATTCGTTCGACCCGTATTCCGTTCCGCCATCTGTTCGTATGCATGATACCAGCTCCCGAGTCTGAGTATGAAGTAGATTAATAAAGTCTTTAACTGATGCGGCGACCTCTGATTTTGCTTTTAGGAAATATGCAGCTCGATAATTGCTGCAGTCGTCTCTAAAATTGGAGCAGTACAAAGCTCCTCCGATGCTTGGGACTTGGGCGGGGCCCCATACGTCACAAGAGATTAATTGACCAATGCGGGATGATTTGGGTGTGGAGCTTTGGTTGAATGATGTCCTCTTCATTTTCCCCATGGCGCAATCGTGACAGCTAGCTTCTGGGAGCTGAGTGCCGGTTGGGAGATCGAGGCCGACTACTGCGTTGCTGTGTGCCATTTTGATAATGGTCTGGTAGTTTAGATGAGCGAGGCGTTGGTGCCACTCTTGAATGGAATTAGGAAGTGATTTCGGGAGAGCTGAGAGTGATGCAACGACTGGGTCTGGACTGGCATTTCTGGTACTCGAATGAGAAATATTGAGTCGGTATAAGGTTTCGCCGACGCGTTCGCCGGTAAGTAGCAGCTTTCCATCTCGAACGACGGTTACGTTAGATTTGGTAAAACGTATCTCACCACCTTTGGCTGTGATAGATCCAACGGACACTAGATTTATTCCAAGGCTGGGAGCGTACAGGGCGTCGAGAAGAGTAATGGTTTGATGAGCTCCTTCCGCCGACGATGTGATGATGATGTTTCCTGTCCCGAGGATCTCGACACGACTTTGTCCGATTCCGCTGATCCATTTTAGTCCCGGTTGGATGGGTTGAAAATTAGTGAAAAGTGAGCGTTGATGGGACATGTGCTGGGTGGCGCCTGAGTCCAGATAAAAATCGCTGTGCAGTAAAACGCGAGGTGATATGCATGCTGAGTGGGCGACGAGACCGACGTTCGGGCCGGCGAGATCTAGTCGAACGAAATTTTCGGTCAGGTCTCTCTTCTCGTATAAAGCTGAGTTGGCTCGAGTATTCGCTCGCGTGGCTTCCTCTTCCTTCTTGAAACGACATTCTTTTTCCCAGTGGCCGTAAATGTCGCAGTAGTTGCAGTTACCATTTCTCCTTGGGTTTCCTTGATTCGACGACTCGAAGCGAACGTTTCGACCACCTGATCCTCTCCTTCCTCCTCTGCTTTTTTGCCTTCCTCCTCGTGGTGGGTAGGGTCTCGAATTGCTATTTGAAGAGCTTCGGTGAGAGGGGCCAGGAGCAAAAGATTGCGGTGAGTTTGTTTGTCCGCCCCAGAATGCTTGATTATCTGAGCTGCTGCTGCCGTTTACACGTCGTCGTTTGTTCCTTTCTTCTTCGTTGCACAGCCTTGTCGTCAAATTTGCCAGGGTTCTGTCAGCGGCTGAAGTGCTTTCCCAGGCGGTGAAAAAACCGACAAAGGCGTCTGGCAGGGATGTAAGGATCTTGTTGCAGATGCTTCCCTCGTCTGTTGGGCACCCTGCATCTGTCAATTCCTTTGAAAGAAGTTTTATTCTTTCCACGTGAGCTCTTACACCGTGCTCAGCGTTGAAGGTGAGGTTCAAAAATTGCTGTTGGATAGCATGCCTTCTCTCAATAGAATTTCGCTGGTATTGGTTTGTGACTGAGGTCCATATAGCGTTGGAAGTTTCGCAGGTCAGCAGGGAACTTTGTTGTTCTTCAAGGCATGTATTAAAGAGATAATGGATGGCCAAGTTATCATCCTTTATCCATGCGTCTATCTGAGCTTGATTGGTGACTTCTCCAGCTACTCTGTTCACTGCTGGTTTTGGCCTTGTTCCTTCTACAATTGGGACGAGATCATGTTCTCGTAGTCTGATGAACAGACTATACTTCCATATGTTGAAGTTGTTGCCATTAAACTTTACAGTTTGAACGCTGCCTTCTCTTGAGTGTATTGTGTCCATCTTGTTGTGTTATGCTATGCAGCACGTTAGGGTTACTGGGCCCATAACCTGTTGAATATAGTTAACACGTACAAGGGATTAGCCTTCAATAAGGGCAATATAATTATTGTATTGAACATACCGTCTCTTGTTGTTCAGAGGGTCTCTTTGTGCCGTCTCGATACAGCGAGGGCAAGATACTCTTGTTGCTCGAATACAATATGACCTGATTACAATAGTAGTAATGTCAAACACTACTTGAGTACATTAGCATACATATAGATAAAGAATTGAACTTACGGATTGGAATAATATCCAAGATGAGAAAATATGAGGGAGAGTAAAACGAGACGAAAGACTTCCAACATAAGACGGGGAGAGAGAGAGAAAATATAAGAAACGTTTCTTGATGTGAGACACACAGAGAAAAGGATGCAGGGTCGATGACGACGCTAGAAACGAACAGATGACGTTTGTGTCGTCAAGGGGAGATGGGAAAACAAAAGACGATCGGGATGCGTAGACATGGTTTTGATGTTTGAATTCTAACAAAATGTTATAAACATCTCATGTCAGAATACTGTGTTCAAGAGATGAAGTATGTACTGGTTAACCTGCCCTGGACTTTCAATCTCTCTGTGGAGATGAAATTATTACCAATTTTTCTTGCATCACTATCCACTATCATGAATGGTGGAAAATAGTCAAAGGTGAATAATATCTTGACACCTTCATGTTCAGTCATCATTACTCTTGTGCATTTGTTATCTTGTTATAATTTTTAAATTTTAGTCCCATTTTTTTAAATTTTGGGTATGTAAATTATTGGTATCCATTTGCTAAAGAATTAAATTGAACCTTTTGTCCAGCATTGTCGAAATGTATTTTTTAAAATTACATTTTGAGAAGAGGCGGTGTTTATAGACGAAAAAATAAGAACAGTTCAGTGAGTTCACCTTGTCTTGTCGGTAGGCCGGTAGTTTTTGGCCATCCGTGCTATATGTAATTATGTATACCTACTGCCATAGGTATAGCTGCCACCATCCTTATACATAGCACGGATGGCCAATAATTTTCCACAAAAGTATGAAGAAAATAACGACAAAATATTAAATATATATTGACATTGGCTATCCGTGCGGAGTCTTTGGCTATCCGTGCAAAGGCTTTGGCTATCCGTGCAGACTATCGGATGGATTACGAATTGGAGAAAAATAGCTCTTAAGTAATTGAAGGTAATATGTTATTTTTTGGAGAGTATCGGATAGATTACGATTCGGAGATTAATGGCTGTTGAGTAATACGTGTTAGTAATAATCCTCTTTTTAACACGGTCTGATGGAAAAGCTTTAAATTAATTACACATGAAATCTGTCGATCATGGTCGCGAGAAAATGAGAAGAAAAAACAGAGGATCTATATCTGTAGATTCTGTACTGCTAATTTAAATAAACGAAGGCTAGATTTCTAAGTAGATCCCCATCGTGCCGTATCAAATTTAATTTATAGTATGTGAGCTGCGTTGCTGCCATGCAGATAATTTTGTTGCTGCCAGCTTGGTGAGAGGTAGTTCGAGTTGACCTGCAGTTGCTGCAAGCAGTAAGTGCGTGTTTCTTTTATTCTCTATAGGTACCAGACCTACAGAATTTTGTTGTTTTAGTTTGCATGGTGAAGTACCCAAGTACCAACAGATATGTCCCATACAGATATGGCCCCAACGGGTGTTGCTTTAATCCTCTCGTGTCTCCTCTGCACACTTAATGTCTGGAGTATTTGTTTAATTGTGTTTGAGTGTTTGAAGTAGAGAGGGTAAAGATAATAATTTGGCATAAGAAAAAAATGCTTTTGACTTATTTTAAGATAAGTTCTACAAAACAATACATTTAGTCATGTGGGGTTTTTGTGTTGGAATTTGTTGGTATAGTAAAATGTGTGCGTTACATGGGATACCAAACTGAAGCTTATCTTCTGCAAGAATTCTCTTGAATAGAGTAACAAATGAAGTGTTGTTGATTTTTAACTAGCATCTGACCGTATATGGAAGGCATTTTTAGTTTTTACATGTTAAGTCATTTTTTCAATCATTCTCATCTTATTTCTCCAATGTCAAATGCTATTTACAAAGCGAGTTTTAAGCTATAACCGTAATATTCATTTTGAAATTGGTTGTTGACCTGTTGTAGACCCATTCCAATCCCCAGTAACATCAACCAGAAGAAGGAAAGACCAGTTTGCATGTCCTTCCTTCGCGCTCGAAGGTCACATTGATGTTTAAGTTATTAAACGTGGATGCAGTGCTGTAGAGGTTGGGTGAGAGCGAGAAATGTTTTGTTACATAAGCATTTGGTATCCATTTTGATTTTGTTTGTTGTAGACCCATCCCCATCAGCGACGTCAACCTGTAGAAGGATAGGCCAGTTTGCTTCGAAGGTCACGGAAATCATTAGGTAAAACGTGTCATGTGGTGTAGAGGTTGGGTGAGAAAGTGACGTGTTTCATTATCAAGCAGGTACTACAATACCCGCAAGGCTTAGGAGGTGATGGTGAGAAAAAATTCGTATAAAAGGAGAGAGAAAAGAATACAGACATCAGTTAGGTGATCAACCGACACGGCAACAACTCCTGTGGACTACCTACAACCAATTGGCTTCTTCATTACCAGCTTCGCAACATTCCGATTTTCTACATAGAGTCCGATTTTCTACATAGAGTTTTGTACCATTAAGTTTACTACTACTACTATTGACTATGGGTTAATTATCAGTTGCTATTTGATATCAATGTGTAAATATCTAATTTGTCTATTTAACTATGGCGTCGTGCTGCTGTTGGGTGTTGTATCGTTGATGGCTGGGTCGACCACTCGTGTACCGATGTTTCCTTCGCCTACCCCATCATCAACTGGATTGTTCATCGTTTAACCAGTTCGCAGTTACGGGTAATATTATGTTGAATGTTTTCTTCTTTTTCCAGCCTTTTTGTTTTCTTCAAAAAGGCTGAATATTACTCAAGGACGTATGCTACCCCAGTTTACTACACCGAGGAACCTAAGCATTACTCTGCTCCGACAGAGGCTCTTGTTTAGTACACCACCAACGCATTTGAATGTTACATGATCATCTACGCTGCCCACAAGGAGTCCTGTCGCGACCACGGTAGAAGCTAGACGTGCCTTATTCTCTCTCCGAGTTTTCTTTGTGCTATCTCCAACAGTCCGGCGCGAAATTTCATCTCCGCTCTTCTATTATTTCAAAAGCTAAGTCCATCGTAACCCGTTCCCCCCAGCTCACTCCCCCAGAAATGAATCAAGTTTTCTCTTTCGGGTCCAGCCCACCAAACAAAAGACCTTTTGTAAAGTCAACACCTGATTTCCCAGTTCTAGGTTCCCGCTCTCCTCCTCCCAGTACTCCGCCTATCCCCCCAGTCATTATTTCGATCTCTGGTAACTCCCCCAATTTTAAAAATATGAAAACCGCGGAACGTGATGCTTTCCATCTCGCCCTCAAATCCCTCGTTGGTGAGGTAGCCCATTCCAACGTTATGTATGGTGGCGACCTTTGCGTCTTCCCAAACTCAATGGATCAACAAAAAATCCTCCTTTCCACCTCCCAGCTAGCAGACAGAAACTTTACTTGCTCCCTCCCTTCGTCTTCCTCCTCCATGAGCAAGGGAGTCATTTTTGATGTCCCAGTTGATGACAAGGAAGAAGACATTCTCGCAGCGCTCTCCAACCAAAACGTCATCGCAGTTAAAAGGCTACCCATGAAAGGCCACCCTGAAATACACTCCAAAACCGTTCTCCTCTCTTTCTCGTCCACCCTCCCAGATAAAGTCAACATGGCCGCACTCATGTACAAGGTCCACTTGTCCATCCCGAACCCATTTCGTTGCAAAAAATGTTGGCGTCTCGGCCACACCTCCTCAAAATGCAGCTCTAATCTTACTAAATGCAAAAAATGTGGGTCCCTTCACGCACCAGATTTTCTCTGCGTCACCAAATGCGTCAATTGCAGTAGTCCTTCTCATGAGTCCGACAGTGAAAACTGTCCCGAATTCCTCGAGCTCAAAGCCATCCTAAAATTCGCCGCATTAAACGGGATCTCTGTTCAGGAAGCGCGTTCTAAACATAAGAGCTTATACAGCCAAACCATCCTCAGAGCTAAACGTAGCTCGCCTCACTCGGACCCAAGCAACTCGAATCCCACCATCCCTGATCTTTTGAGCTCCCAAATATCCTCTCTTCAAGACGAAATCAAACAAGTGAGAGAGATCACTCTCCCCGGCCTAAATGCATCCATTGCCGCCTTAAATAAAGACCTCGATAACACCAAAAAGAAAGTAGCTAATTTTGACCAGCGCTTTGACAATTTCGCCCAAAAACAAGACTCTCGATTCGACTCTATCGAATCATTATTGAAACAACTCACCGCTGCCATCTCTCCACTGACTTCTTGCCAGTCCCCTTCCGTCATTACGGGCAAAGACGTTAACCTCAACCCTGCTCTCCCCACCTCCTCTTTTAACCATAGCCCAATTGAGCCTATGACCAATCCCCCCCTAAGCAGTGTCAATGAATACTTTTCAGAAAACCACCTCGCTTTCTCCAATAACTTGTCTAATGATTAAGAACCTTTCTTGCCTCCAATGGAACGCCCGTGGTTTAACCAAATCCAAGCTCGAGGAGTTCCGTATCCTCCTTAATCAATTTAATCCCGACCTCGTTTTTTTGAGTGAAACTCACTGGTCCCACCATTTTTGCGTTAAATTTAAAAATTATCATACCCTTAAGAAGGATCGCCATATGCGACGAGGAGGTGGCGTAGCCCTCCTTATAAAGAAATCTCTACAATATTCAGTTGCCAACCCCCCGATTCAAAGCTCCCTTGAAATCATCAGCGCGAGCATTTTCACTCAATCAGGAGAAATCGAATGTTTTTCAGTTTATTGTCCCAAAGGTAACTGCTCCCAAGAAGAAATTAACCTTCTCATTTCAAGACCAAACCACTTTATCCTGGCCGGCGACCTTAACGCCCACCATCAACTTTGGGAATCCTCCCCCACTGTCAACACAGCTGGTCACTCAATCAGTAAAGCCATCATCGATCACCCCAACGCTTCTCTCATTACCCCCCTCGACTTAGGCACCCGAATCGACCCTAGCTCTGGTAAACCCTCCACTATCGACCTCTTCATCACGTCATCTCAATTCGTCTTGAATTCTAACATCAGCCTTGGCCCCTTCTGCGGGAGCGATCATCTACCGATCTTTACTACACTGAACGCGGACCCCATCCGCCTATCCTCCAAACCCCCATCATGGATTTTCTTAAAAGATAAATGGCCCAAGTGGAACGCCGATCTCGAGAACTGTCTTACTTCATCCCCCTTTCACGTTCTATCTGACCCCAAACAAATGTACGACTCTTTCAAAAACTCCATTCTATCAGCCAGCCACTTGAATTTCTCTATGACAAAATCCTCTCCAGAGTCTCTTAGGGAACCCCGTCGCCCATGGTGGTCAAACGAATGTCAAGCCGCCGTTGCATCAGCTAAAAGAGCCGAAAAGGCCTGGCGTAAATCCCCACTCTCATCCGAGAAGAGATTAGCTTGGAAGAAAGCTGAAGCAATCAAGAAACGACTTATAATCTCAGCCAAAAAAGCAGCCTGGTCAACCTTCATCAATAACCTCAACCCCCAATCCAACAACAACCATGTATGGCCCTTTATGAGAGCCATGAGTGGCCAAGGAAATAACTGTATACCCATAGCTCCTGTAATTAAGAAACCAAACGGCGTCTCTCTTACTTCTCCACTAGATATTGCAGAATCCTTCCTCGATTTTTTCAGCAACCCTCCTGACTCCCTATCCGACCACTCAGTCGATGAAGCCACCCTCTCTCCTATCATCAATTCTCGTATAGCTGATAACTCTCCTAATCAACTTAATCTTCTCTTCACACCCCATGAATTAGAATCCGCTCTAGTTAAAATCAAAAGTAGATCCACCGGCCCAGACAACATACATAATGAAATGCTAGCCAACTTATCAAACAACAATAAACGCAGCTTACTCCTCTTGTTCAACTCCCTTTATCAGCTCTCTTTCGTCCCAGAAGACTGGAAGAAGGCAATTGTAATTCCCCTCCCCAAACCAAACAAACCATCAGATGTAGTCAGCTCCTATCGCCCAATTAGCCTCACCTCCTGCTTATGCAAACTTTTCGAACGTATTATCACAAACCGCATCTCCTGGTATGTTGAAAGCAAAAATTTGATCTGTCCAAACCAGGCCGGCTTCAGAAAACGGCGTTGTACTACTGACCACCTTGTCCAGCTAGACCTCGACATTAAAAGGAGCTTCAAAGAAAAACAGTCTACGGTGGCTGTTTTTCTCGACATTGAAAAAGCATACGATTCGGTATGGATTACCGGCCTCCTCTATAAACTGTCGAAAATCGGCATTCACGGCTCTTGTCTCGCTTGGCTATCCAATTTTCTCCAAAATCGCTCCATTTGTATCCGCCTTGGTAGTCACTCTTCAGCATTCAAACTCTTAAAAAATGGCGTTCCCCAAGGCGCCGTTATCAGTCCTCTACTGTTCAATATCATGCTTTTTGATTTCCCTCTCCCCTCTATTAACTCCAAGCTCCTACTCTTCGCCGACGACGTCACCATCTACTCAAAAGTTAAACGCCCCATTGATGCCGAAGTTACTCTCCAACCCTACTTAGACAAAATCGCAAAATGGGGGAAAAAATGGAAACTTAAATTCTCAGCAGCCAAATCGTCCGCCGTATCCTTCACCCGTTCATATAAACCCGGGGACGACCCGCTTTTATTCATCAACGGCCGCCGCATCCCAAATGTATCAAAAGTGAAATTCCTTGGCCTTACTCTCGACTCAAAGCTCCTATGGAAAGACCACATAGCCCAAGTAGTAAACAAATGCATTAAAATTAAAAACGCCTTCTCGATCATCTGTAAAGCCTCCTATGCCCCCTCTCTCCGTTCCTTGTCATCGTTATTCAAAAGCCTAGTGCGTAGCCGCATTGACTACGGCTTAATTGTATACGGCTCAGCCAGCAAGTCCCATCTCAACAAAATCGACGTCGCCGCTAGATCTATTCTCCGCATCATCCTCGGTTCAAAACCCTCTTCTCCTACGGAAGTCATTTACGCCGAATCAAATACTGAGCCCGTCGCCTACAGAAGAGAATGGCTCGCCTCCAAATATGTGATTAACCTCAGCTCAAACCCCAGAAATTTAACGTTCAACTCAATAAAAGCTTTGTTCTCATCCTCCGACCAATGGCCAACGAGATGCTCCCCATGTCTGCTCTCAATCTGCTCCAATCTTAAATTAAAGAATCACAACCTGTTTAGCCTCTCCTCTGACATCACCTACCCGTCTTCCATTCCCCCTCCCCCATGGTCTCCCCCTCTCTTTGAATCTAAATGGTTCCCTCTCAAAAAATCAGCCGCCTCAATTAATCCACAGCTCACCTCTATCATCTTCAACTCCCTCGTGGAAAACATACCCCCGCCCGACATCATCATCTTCACCGACGGCTCTGTCAAATCAAGCCCTCCTCGCTCTACATGCGCCATCTTCATTCCCGCTCTTAACTGCTCTAAATCTTGGCTCCTCTCCCAAGGTTCCGGTATATTCACCGCCGAACTCTACGGAATTCTAAAAGCACTCGAATCAATCTACGCTCTAGACCAACTCCCCCCTTGCATCCACATTTTCTCAGATTCCAGCTCCGCCATCAAGGCCCTCTCGTCCCCCATACCCCCAATTCATAGTTGCATCTCGGAGATCAAAAATCTCCTCAATTGTCTCCTCTCTAGTGGCACCAAAACAATTATTTACTGGATTCCCAGTCACTCCGGTATTACCGGTAACGAAATAGCGGATAACCTTGCCTCCGACGACAGCGACCCCTCCTCCAGAAGCCTAATCGAAAATTCCCTATCATCAGGGGAACTCATCTCGTCATTGAAACATTCTTGGGAACAATCGCTTCTAGCTCACCTTCACAAATGCAAAAAGCCCTGCGTTCAAATGAGAACCAAGCCTGGCTTCATCCCATGGCACCACTCCAAAGACAGAGCAACATCAACTTGCCTTCACCGCTTGAGAAACGACCACAACCATCTAAACGCTTTCGCTCACCGCATCGACCAAGATTCTGACCCGAGCTGCCGATTTGGTTGCCCAGCCATCGAATCTACAAAACATGTCTTAATTGATTGTCCTACCCATCACGCTCATCGCCTTAATCTCATCCGTTTCCTCAACTCAAATCGTCTCCCCTTGAACCCTCAAACGCTCCTGGGCCTCGACCCCTCAATCAGCCCAAAAACTCAATTTAAACTCAACAATCTCCTGTCATCATACCTAAGCAAAACGGGCCTCCGACTTATCGCATAATTCTCAAACCTACCTCATCTCCTCCCCCCCCCCTCTTCATCTCCATCTAAAATCAAATCCAAAAGCTCCGAAACACAGTATTCATCCTCGCCGGTGCATGAGGGTCCTCCAATAATTTATTCGGAAGACCAGATGTCAGCCTTAAATCTGGCTCCCCTGGATCCCAGATGCCAAGGCAGACGCACCTAAATTCTCACCAACCAAATCTACGCTGCCCACAACTACTACACTGAAGCTTCGAAGTGCTACACCATAAATGTACAACCAATTTGCAAGCAAGGGTAAATATGCTGTTTTACATAGTTTGAATTATTTCACATTTTCTCTAAGTTTTAATTAATAACTGAAAATGATTTATTTTATTTATTTATAGTTATGTGACGACGTGCTGCTGTTAAATCTTGTATCTTTGATGCATATGACCGTTGGTGTAGTGATGTTTCCTGGGTATGGCGGATATTAAACCGCAACGCTACTGTCTTGCTACACAACAACAATCTTAACGACCTGTTACTACACCGAAAAGGCTGAATATTACACAAGGACGTACACTACCCCAGTTTACTACACCGAAGAGCCTGAGCATTACTCTGCTCCGAGCTACAACGGAGGCTCCTGTTTACTACACCACCATCGCCCCCGAGTGCTACTACACCACGTTGCCCCCAACCGCTACAAAGCGAAGTACTACACCATCGAAGGAAATCAATTCGCATTCACGGGTAATTATACATTTATATTTCAAATCGTGAATCAATTCTACCTCGTTTCGAGTTGTTGATAATATGATTTGACTGGTTTTAATTCAAAGTCTATTTTCAAACTGTTAATTGTTTAGATTACTATGGTGTTGTGCTGCTGTCGGGTGTTGTATCGTTGATGGTTGGGTGGATTATGAGTGTACCGATGTCTCCTGGGTATGGTGGTTTTCAAGTACTAGCAGCTATAGAATCACCACGTTGCTGTCTTACTATTTAACAACGTCGCCATACGCAACACCTACTTACTACACTGATGCTCGTAAATACTGCACCTCCAAGGCTCCAAGAGTACTACACGAATATCTACGCTGCTCCGAGCTACACTGAGGCTGTAGCTTATTAATCCACAAAGCGGCCGAGTACCGAGGGTTTCCAAGTACTACACTTCAACCTACTGCAGAGCAGTAGTTATCAACAACTGCCATAATCGTATGAAATATTCGCAACCGTTGGTAAATATTATATTTTAATTCGAATCGAAAATCAGTGTTATCGTTGTTGTAAATATGAATAATTATAATTGAAACTATTAACATTGTCTTTCTTCTGGTTAACCGTGTTCTGCTGTTGAGGGGCGTATCGTATTATCACTGGTGTATTGAAGCCTCTGGATATGGGGGATAGAATATTCAACCGTTAAAGTGCATCACCAAAGAGCCAGCTAACCTAACTACATCGAGGTTTCAAAGTACTACACCACTGAAGCACCGGCAACGGAATACTACACTACGCATACTGCCTCTGCCTACTAGTCTACTACACCGGGGCTTTTAATTACTACAGCACCAAAGTATCACCCATTTTGGTTTATCTCCTTTTTTATTGCGATTTCTTCATTTCTATGATCTCTTCCTTTTATACGATATATTTTTTTACGCTCTTCTTTTTTGCGTTCCTTTTCTTTTTGCGAACTCTTTTTTTTTGCGCTTTCATTTTTTTGGTTTTTTTGCTATCTTTTTCCATTCCATCTTTTTCCATTTTGGATATCTATATGGTTTTTTTATTTTTATTTTCCTCCGGCCCCATTGATCATTTCTGTTGGCCCAGGAGGGGCAGCAGGGCGGGAGGATTTGAACCTGAAATAAAATCGTCTAGCGTTCTAGTACTGACGTCACTTGCAACATTGTAACCATTTTTCCAATCTTTCCGCTAATCTCGCCGGATTCAAACTTGTTTGAATCGACGACCGGTTTCATTTGTCGGGGACTGGTACGGCCAGGATGTTACGTAACGCAATTGGCTACTTGTCCAGCTTCGAAGCGCTAATGTCATTCCCAGTTGAAAGCAAATGGGAATTTTTTTTAATCGGTCTAGTCTGCGACCTGCTGGCCGAGAGATAAACGCCCTCCCGACACACCCCGAAAAAAGATGACCCTGTCTCCTGCTGCCAGTGCCCGAATAAATACCTGTAGACGAAAGAGAAAGAAAAAAAGAGAAAAGGTATAGGCAGGAGGAAAATCGAATGATGATCGGGATAGACAGAAGGAGGAGAGTGAACATTGCCCTTGGGATAGTTGAGCGCTAGAAACCTACATTTTAGTTTTCCTGCCGTTCAGTTGATGAAGCTACCTCACCATTTTGGTCTTTTCCACCTGTCCTTCCCTTTTTTCTTCTTCTTTCGGCTTTCTTGCGGATGTTTTTCTTCCAGGGTGGGGGGGAGAGACTGGAAATGAGGTAGTTCCAGTTCCCAAAATACGACACCTGGATAGCGCAGCTTTTCTTCTTTCGTTTTTCTTTCATAGCGTCGAGTAAAATAATAAGAGAGAGAGTAAGGTACGTGTGTAGTACCGACTACTACACCGGTAATGGAATTGAACGGACACGCATCGCTTCCTTATTAACTGTATTATATCCGGTTGATTGAAGCGTCGTATTTAATTCTATTCATTTTATTATTTCATTGATGACAGTTACATCGAAGATGACAAAGTGTCTGGCTTTCGGGCGACCATGTTTGTGCTGTCGAAAGTGCCCGAGCTGGGCGACACCATGTTCATCGTTTTGCGCAAGCAGCCGCTCATTTTCCTCCACTGGTACCACCACGCCACCGTCTTGGTTTACTGTTGGTAATTTCCCATCTAAAAGTTATTTTTATTATCAAAAATAATTCATTTGTTTTTTTGTCTACTCATTTAAATTAGGTACGCTTTCAAAGAGTACACTGCTCCAGCGCGTTGGTTCATCGTGATGAACTTTGCCGTTCACGCGTTCATGTACTCGTATTACGCCCTCAAGGCTATGAACTATCGGGTCCCGCGCTTCGTCTCCATGGCCATCATGGTCGCCCAGCTCTCGCAGATGGCGGGCGGATGCGCCGTCAACCTCTGGGCTTACCAAGTGAGTGGCTTTTTTTTCTTTCTCGATCAAGAGTTTCATTTCAAACGACATCTTCTCCTCAAAGGGCACACGCCATTACGACGGCCATTCTCGCTAGATTGAAATGGGCCTCAATTTGGTCCTGTTTGGTCCCGTGTTCCACTTGAGACAAGAAATGGCGATTCTATACTATTAAAAATGAAGCGAAGAGGGGGGGGGGGGGTTGTGTCTTTTAACACGTCCTTATATACGTCCTGGCCTACATCCCGACAATATGGCGCCATGTTTGAACGAGTGAATAGTAGTACAGGAAAGATGAGGCAGCAGCAATTGACGTTTATTAATGACATAGGAAACGCCAACGTTTAGATTTTGGAGAAAACTTTTTTTTAGTGGCGTGCAATTATTTTGCAAATGACCGGCGATATAAACAGCGGAAGCGATTGACGGATCACGATGGATTGAAAATTCCACTTTTGGGTGGTGGAAAGTAGAAATTTCCGAATCGATTAACTACCCGCCGGAACTTGAAAAGAAAAAGGGTCGTCAAGTTCAGATGCGCATTGACTTACACGTAAGTGTGCCAGCGACCTCGAATAGGATATGGGTTGGTGGGGGGGGGGGGGGGGGGGGAACTACTTTGAACTATTGGACTCATCGGACGATAATTTTAGTAATTTATTTTCTTTTAACCAAGTAAAAGGTCAGCCCGTCAAAGCGATAGACTCATCACGCCATATTAGACATCGCCCTAAATCAAAGTCTGTCCGTCGTTACGGGAAATATGAATCTTCAAATGACGACCTTTAAACCAGAATTATTATTCATTTTTCTTCTCTTTTTATCTCTTTGCCACAGTTGAAGCAGAACGGCGAGGCGTGCAACGTCAGCGAACACAACATCAAGATGTCGCTGATCATGTACTTTTCGTACTTTGTCCTTTTCGCCCGCTTCTTCTACAAGGCGTACGTCGACCGACGGGCTCCGCGCAAGGGGCTAGTCGACACCAGGGGGTCGTCGGCGACGGCCAGCATCGATCACAGCAGCAGCAACGGAACGGCCATGAAAGTCCAGTAGAGAGCCGCCGAGAAACAGAAACGCTTGGCCAGCGACAAAATGGAAAATCACTGAGCTTCTTCGGGAAGGAACGGGAAAACAAAAAATGGTGAAAAAAAAACATTCCTGACTTTGGAAAATTAAAAATAAAGCAATTCCAAAATGAAAATAGAGAAAAAATGATTAAAAAAAAGAAAATAGATTGTAAAGGGGATGCACATGGAGCTGGTCGTCCTTTCAACTCGTGTTGGTTTTATAGTCTTTATAAAAAAAAAAAAAAATTATATTAGCAGATTAAGGGGATTTTTCCAGCAGGGGGAAATTGATTGTCTTTTTTCGTGTATCATTTATTATTTACCTTATTTTTTTCCTTCCCTGTATCATAGGCCTATATATACAAAATGTTGTGGTGCTCTCTTTGCACTCTTAATTCTGATGGGCTGATTGCTATGCGATTGAAGCCGACTGTGCATGTTTCTTCCCCCCTTACTTTTGCTTACATCACACAATCCGCCATTACAATAATTTTTCTTCTCCTTTTTTCTGATTTTCTTACGTTTTGTATAAACATGAATTGATCCAATCACGTGCGGAAACGGTTCAAGTTTAGTTCAAGTGTTGATTGCGCGGTCGCAAAATAGCTGCAAAGAAATAAGCCAATTGATGTCATTTATCCGCCGTTTTGTTCCAAACTCTCCAATAAGTTGATGTTTCCGCTGCTGTTCGTCTTATTTCAATGGTTGGCCCCTCCCAATTGTCTGCACTGCGATCCCACATGTCATCAATGGCGGAACGAAAACAAAAAGATTTCAATCACCAGTCGCTGATTTTTTATTTCTGCCGACAACAACAACACAATTATTGAATATCTCTATTCATATTCCCTATTATACTTATCCCAATTTAATAGTTTCCAATTTATTCTGGCCCGTCTCGTATATGTATACATGTACGACGGGCAAGCATTTGAACTCGGTTTCGCTCAAATGGCTCTAGATCTTACACTCCCGGAACTACCTTTATAATCCTATCACCAAATGTACACCGCCCGTCTCTCTGATCATTCGCCAATTCTTTTTTTCTATTTTATTATTATTTTCCCAAACCCCACGACACACTATTCTACTCAATCACCACCCACCACCGACCCCCCATTACTAACACACGTGCTATATGATGATAACTATACAGTACCTCGATCTGATCGGAAGGAAATGAAAAGAGGAATGTCATAAAAGCAAAATGGAAAAGAAAAATCAAAGACATACGAAAACTCACGCATGCATTCATTTGTTTGACTTGTTTTTACTTTTCGCTGTCAATTGTTTTTCGAATTTGAATTTGACTGCACAATGGGGGGGAGGGGGTATAACTCGGCCCTTGTTGTATTTTTCACGGAATCAATCAAGGACGAATAACCCAGTCAGAAATCCGGTTCCTAGGTACACTTGTCCAGTATTAACAATTATTAGGGTTCGTTTGGGTCCAAAACGATCGACGAGAAAGAAAAGAGCCAAAGGCGAAGGTGTGGATCGATAAAAGCCAAAGAGAAATAAAAAATTTGTAACGCCAAAACGGTTGCCAATGGCGGTATAACATCACACCATTGGGACTAGATTAGTGGTTATTTCGTTCGATCGCTTTTGTAAACGGCCAAATATAAATAACGTCATCTATAACGAATATGATAACCACATCAATCCCGGTACTACTTATGCTACGGCACGGGCTCGCACCGCACCAAACCGAATTTAGATTCATTATTTTTTAAAATTTTACACCTTTTGCTTTTTAGTATTTCATTATTTCATTGCACGCTAGACTATTTCTCATTTTCCATTTTGTTTTCTGTAATTATGCGTAATAGAGCGGAGGGTGCGGCCAGCACAAACACAAAATGTTGTAAATTTTGACGCTAGATGGCGATCGATATTGTTTGTTTTTCTCATGGCGTACAAATGTCGAAAGTTGTGTTTGCTTTTTCCTACGTGTTTTTACTTTTTACTGGTTTTTAAGAAAAAATTTCAACTATAATTTGATATATAAGCAAGTCTGTAAAGGTAGACTGATCTCCAGAGTCCAGAGTTTATATTCTTATTATTGCGTCGCTATGTTATTGTCATTTTCGTCAATTCGAAAGCAAGTCATTGTCAAAAATTAGACATCTTTGTATTCGACTATTGCGTCTGTTGTCCCATCTGACAGATAATATTCGTGGATCAATGACATTCACAGTTTTAACAGTAAGGCCCTGAATATTTCATTTAAACCACAACTCCAACTTCCCAACACCCAAAAATTGGTGATTAATGCAACAGGTAAACATGACATGAATAATTTGATTCTTTTACTACTTCACAGTGTTAAGCACATTGACAAGGTGTAGGAGGAGGGTACCTTGACATGACATAACTGACAATAAGTTGCAAAAAAGGTGATTAAATGTCTATTATTTTACAGGTTCTCTCTTGAGTATTGGTACTTCCGAAGCAGTTTTTGAAGCAGTTGGTTATCAAGTAGTGATCTACCATCAGTGCCTTCCCACGCAAAGCATGGAGCAAACTTCCAGATGCAAATAGAGGTAAAACTTGCTGCTATATTAGTTCTTGCCTATAAACATATCAATGAAAACAGTTTGTGGCTATGGCATAATGGCCACCAAGCCCGAAGCCCCATATCAGTTTGCAGCGTCACTTTTAATTTTGCACCATCCATTGTAACTTAATTTAATATGATAATTGACATTAAGTCTAGCAACAAAGCTCAGTTGTTGGATTTTTGAAAAAGTGATTTTTTTCTACTTCCGGTTTTCTCATTTCAGTCAGGTGTTTGGTGTTCAGTAAATATTCATCTGACGCACAAAAGAACCACATATTCGTGATCCTCGTCTAATTTGTGGTTAAGTTTATGTTGTTTTTACGTACGCGTACTTCCATTTTGATAGGGAATGACAAATGACGCCTCAAAAGCAGCTCAAAAGAAAAAACTGCGGTTGCAAATGCAATCTTCAACAATCTTGCGTAACAATATTGCGTGAGTCAGTGAGTGTCAAGTTTTAATTTTTTTTTTTTTGCTTGTTATTCTTGTTTCTAATTTTAGTAAGTCTCGATAAGCTAGTTTCAATTCATTTTACTGTTTTAAATTTTAAATATTTGTTGTTTACAACGCTACGATGGCTTGGATTGTTTTCAGCGGTAAAAAACATTAGTTTCACTGTTTCAGTTACTTCAACTATACACTTTTCTTGTTTGTTTGCAATACTGAAAAAAATCATCGAAGAATTCTTCGTCAACGTAAATTTTGTTATGCCAAAAAACAGTGCAGAAAGAATTCATCCCGTTAACGTTATTTCGTGTGCCCTGACACGCAGGATACGAATTACTTGTAATCTAAAATTGAGCGAAGATGGTGGACAAGAGTAACAACGTAGAAGCTGCTCACCTCTGGAAGGCGTTGAGCGAAGATAAAATCAAAGTAAATTGCAGTTGGTTTGGTTCCGTGTCCAGGTGTCCTCCACTTCCAAATCAGTCGCTCTTTTCAGAGCCTGATTGAAGTGATTGACGAATTTGGTAAATTGGTCCACCCATCAAAGTGTGAATTTCCCTTGATGGATTTAGTCATAATAATTTTTTTTTAAATTGTTATTGTTTATTGTTGTTTGGCACCATGTTGTTGGCTGAGACACTGAAGATGACATCTTGTGGCCAGGTTTGTCTTCAGTTGTTGGGCGTAGGCTAGCCCTTTAAGGCCCCCTACCTTCTTGGCTTCTTGCTTCATTGTTAGTTGAATCACGATCTATGGTTGAATTGAATCATGAGGTTCTGAGAGAAAGAGTCGCCATTTTTAGACCTTTCTATTTTTGAGGTTTTGAATTTTAATGTTGGCTTAATTAGCTGGATTGCCACTTGAGGCATTTCTTAGAATGTGATGGGTTCTAGTTGGTTTGGGTTGGCGGTTCGTGAGCTTGCTATTATTCTTGGTATAATTGATTCGATTAAATTCTATTGCATGTGCAGTGATAGTGGTCTGAAAGTGTTTAATTTCATTTTTTATTTGTAGACTAATTTTGATGCTGAAAGACTTGGAAACGATGCTGTCGACCACGTCGAGAAGCTGAGTAACATTCTGCTTTTACAATGGTAAAATTAATAATTAAACTGATTGAAATATATGTGGATCATAACATTTGTAATTTTTGATTGCAGGCACCTCTTAATAAAAGGAACTTAAAAGCCATCCAATCTAGGGCTTCCATCAAATCGTGCAGGCTGCATGCCATGGAAGTCGCATTTAACTTTGCTATGAACATCATGAACACATACACTATTTGAAGGTGACATTCTTATCCAGTTAAAGATTTTACAATTAAAATGTGATTAAGCTTTGCATTCATTGGTTAGTTTTGACATTTTGGGATTTCGTCAAGTCAACAGCTATTTCCTTCAGGGTTGTGTTCTGTTATGGATTATTTAAAGGGGAGTTATACAAGACAGGCAGATTCTGAAAGAAGTTTTGTTTATTTGTTCCACTGTAGTGTATCCTTCAAAGTTTAAATTATTTTGTATTTAAATTTTAAATGAGTCATCTAGTTTCATGTAAATTTATTAATTTATTAAGTTTCCACGATAGCTATAAGATAATTTGGCCATATAATATTTGGGTTGAATATTTGAAGCATATTTTTTTTAAATTTCTTATAGCATTTCGCCATTTCCAATGATGCTGAAGATTAATTTTACTTCGGTTATAGTTTCATCATTCATTTTTACGTAGCAGTGGTGGTGCTGTCCAATGTGGCGTGTTGTTGCAGCCTATGGTGGTGAAAGAAATCTGCATCAAGTTGCTGTTCCTTGTGCATCTAAGGTGCTGGTTTTGTGCTACAGAAGTGACATCCAATATTGTTTGTAATTGCTATTTGTGTCTTTGCAGTTTACCTTTATATATTGAGAAGGAACAAAAAAAATAGTAATACGGGGAGGTTTATGTCAAATATTTGTTTGACATAAACCTCCCAGTATGTATGAATATGTATAAATAAACATGTCCAGGATGGGGGAATGAGGAGGAAGTTGGGGTGGGGTATTTGTTTATGATTTACTAAAAAAAGTGAAGTATATTTTTATTGAATATGCAGTACTTGGTGATAAAATCTGTTGTTTAACCTAATTCCCCAAACTCCATAAGCACCAACATCCAATCCCACATCCATTCCTAAAACCTCACAATCTCAACATCAAATTCACTCAATTGTTGTTTACCTATAATCATATTTATTTTTAAATAAATTAACACACATGGTATATAAATTGTAAAAATTTTATTTAATTTGGAACACATGCAAAATAAACAATTCATTAAACAGAGCGCACGGTTCAAGACAATTCTTTTTGTGCGAGGCTTTTTAGAAAGCAATCCGCCAACCAATTTCACAAAAGATAGTTTGTTTTCATGGAAATTGCGGCAGACGGTTGAAAAATTTCTAGTTCAACAATCTCATGTAGAAATTAGCATCTAGTCTACTGGTGCAAATTGTGATTCTTTAAGGTTTATTAATTTAGGTTAATGTGTTAAAAGTTATTGTGGGTAGCTAAAAAACTGAACTAATTCGCTTTTTCAGAATATTTTGAAGAGAGATCACAAGAAAATCTAAAAACAACAAAGTGATCTAAAACCAAAATATTCAGAAAAAGCTAGCTACCCACAATAGCTTTTAACACATCACCTAAATTAATCAAGCTTAAAGAATCGCAATTTGCACCAGCAGTAGACTAGATGCATAATTTCTACATGAGATTGTTGAACTAGAAATTTTGTAACCGTCTGACGCAATTTCCGTGAAAACAAATTATCACTTTTTGTCAAATTGGGTGGCGGATTGCTTGCTAAAACTCTCGCACATGCAGTGTCGGCGTAGATCCAGGGAGATTACCTGGAAATGGAAGAGGAGAGAAGAGTACGAGGCAAGTTTTTCTGGGGAGCGATTAGTCATACTAGGCTTCCGGGTTAGACTCATGACCCTCAGATCATGCGCCTTCCAAGTCCCCGTTCGACCAGAGCACTCCCCTCCTCCTGGTTTCACAGCGGGTGAGTGACCACCGGTGGGCGTTGGTTAGTGGTTAGTTAGGGAAACGGGGCCACAGAAAAGAAGGGAGCCCAGATATGCACTTATAATTTAATCTAACGATTAAACAATTTATCAGTCATGGATTACAGCATTCGCTCGTCGGTTTTCACCAGTGGATGAAGTCCATGAAAAGTAGTGAAGGATTACCCTGTAAGCAGAATGGACATTTATTAGGATATCAATAATATTCAAACAAGATTGTAACGACAGAATAAGCAATACCTCAAATTAAGATGGCCCGCTTTAGAAAGTAAAAAGGGAGATTCAAGGGTAGCAGCCAACAGGTTAGTACACAAGTGACCTTGTTGACTTACTTGAAAGGACATGAATTCTCATAAAGTCTGCCATGCAAATTTAGGAACCTGGAGTTTAGATCCTGTAAATAAAAATAGAAAAATGCACATTGTTTATAATTTGTGTCATCAATGTGCTTGACGTCTATGATATAAAAGAATAATTAAACAGTTATCATTACACACTCAAATTGTCTCTTAAACATTAGATAGACGTAAGTGTAGATCAATACTTTTAAAACATATAAGACTGACATGACAAGTGAACTTGCACATGAAACCGCCAATCAGTTATCCAAGATTCTCTAGAAGCTGGAATGAGAGATTGGTCCATGCTGGGGTTGGTGATCTAGCAAGTCCAATAGAAACAGCCGATAATTAAGATGAATCCTAATGAAACATGAGAAGACTTAAGGTTTCAGCATGTAATAAAGCTAGTGTTGGTTGTCACCTGTATCATTTCGATGGCACATTCAGTAGAATACAATGAGTTTGAACAAAATAGTTGAAAGCCGGCTGCACGACATTCAGACTGTAAGTTTTCAGTTATCAGACTGTAAGTTGATGAAAAACATTAAGGTTATCCAACATATACACGGAATAGAACACATCACCGACAAGTTAGAGACGAAATCACTCGAATTTACCTATGAATTCATTGGTAATTTTCGAAGAAAAGATAGCTTAAGTTAACTTTTAACAGCAAAACGCCATAATAAAGCCCATAATATAATTGTCACAATAATCAACACGCCATCTATGCAACCAGACCAAATTTAGTCTCTGAAGACACTAGCGCAACCTGGTGGACATCATTTTAGCCACCTAGCGACAGCGAATTGCTTGTGTAACCAAAATGGAAAACAAACCTTAACTGAAATCGAAACCCGATTGCGCAAATACCAATTTTTGTCCTATCCGTTCCTTGCGGACTGCGTGTTAATTAAACTCACTCAATTTCACTGTAATCTTTTTATTTAGTGTGTAGATCAAAAGCTAGCATAAATCAAAGGACGACGGGAGGAGCACTCAAAACGGGTAGATTGGATGAAAAATACAAGGGTTACAAACCAGTCGTCGACATTGAGGAGGGCTTGTTTCTTTTCATTAAAAAAAAACCGTGCAGTTGGCTTACAGACACCGTTTATCTGCACAAAAGTGGGATACGATAAACGTGTACATGTATTACATACAATATAATATAGGTACATCAGTTGGCTGGGCGGGCAACACATAACAAAAGGACGGTGAAACAAAAAAAAAGGGGGAAAAAAATGATCCCAACAGTTAAAATCGTCACGTAACGTAAAAGAAATCATTTCCATCGAGATGGACCAGTGTTAAATTGAAGAAGAAAAAGGGAGAAATAAGAATATAGGAATTTCCAACACTTGTTCATCAACTGTTTCATCAATCCAGATGGATCATGCTTGCTTTACGAGACATGCTTGTGAACTAGGCACTTTGACGCAGCTGGCTGGCTTTAAACAAAAAAGTGGAGCCCGGAACGTTTTTCTCATTCCAAGGGAAGGGAGGGGGGAGTCTAGGGGATCAGCAAACGTTTAAAAATCCAGGTTAAGATATATATAATTACAAACAACGTTTTTTGCGTCCCCCCATTTTTCCTCTTTAGGATTTCTGCCTTATGGGCTGGTTACTGCTTTCCTCTTCCAACATAGAGTCCAATTCGTCCGTCAAGTCAGCTAGCATGTTGCCAATGTCGTTCAACACGTCGCTAGTTCCTGTTAATCGAAAACAAAAGTGGCATTGACAAACAAGCGTTGAATTTGGCAGCAAAAGCTAAACTAAATGCAAACGCTAAGGAGTTTTCAAAGCGAGGCAAATGTAGGACGAGTGAGAGAATGTACTTAAGAGACAGGGGTGCAATGCTGACCGAGATTTATGTTGGTGTTGGCGTTGCTGGTGGATGGCGCCCGTCGGCCGAGTGACGGAGACAGAACGGCGGCGACAGAGGAAGAAGAGTACGTCAGTGCCGCAAGGGCCGGGTGAGCCCGCGCACTTCGCTGTTTGATGGTGCCGGCGTTGTCGTTGGCAAACGGCATCGAATCCGATTCCGTGCTCGACGTCGACTGCTTTCACCACAGATAAATACAAAAGAGTTGTTTGAATTCGTCAAACCAATTTCGAATGGAATCATTTGAAGTTTTACCTTGAAACTGGCATCGGATCCATTCCGGCGTTGACGGAATTCCATGGCCGGGCTTCCCGGTTCGGTATCTGAAGTTTCAATGCTTTCGCTTGGACTGCATTCTCTGGTCGAGACCATCTTCATGGAAGACATGGTGCTGCTACAAAAAATGAAATAAAACAAGACACAACAAACATTGAAAGTTAACAATTTCTATTCATTTCCATATATATTGAAATGTATTCAGTTGATTTTACTTGGGGCGACTAGGTGTAGCGTTGGGGACTCCATAATGAGACTGCTGCGAATGGGGGCGAGCTGGCCAATGCCCAGCACCCGTGCGCTGGAGGATGTTGTCGAGTCGTTCGCGGACAGAGGCGGCAGCCGAGGAGGCGTGCTGCCCGTGTTGCAGGTACGAGTCGGATGCTGTAATCGGCGCTGGCGGAGGAGGAAAATCCTCTGAGTCATCCGAATAAGCCAGGAGGCTCATTGAATCGGCGGCAGTGACGGGTGGCGGAGGCGGTAGCGGCAAGGGACTAGACTTGGCACTCCGTCCGTAAATGGGCTCGGCCGCCTCGCTCTCCGCCGAGATGGAGCTGCTGCTGGCACGTTTGGGCGGGGCAGGAGGCGGGTTCTTCTTTCCGAGCGTGCCGTACAGAGGCTGTGTAGGCGGACTGATGGACAGAGCTTTGAGGTCATCGTGAAGGTGTGCAGATGGATCGGGGCAACAATCGGTTCTCGTCTTGGCGCTGATTTTGGCCACTGGGCGAGGTTTGACTGTTCCTCGCGGGCGCGGTAAAGTGCCACCGCCCGGCACATTCTGCCCTTGCGGCAAAAGGTGATGACTGTGCTCGCTCACCGGCGTCACGTCACCATCCTCGTAGCTCCTCTGACGCCATCCGGGCTTGTAAAACGTCTGCTGGAGAGCAGCTGGCTCAGCGTTTGCAACAGGGCCAGGCTGGCAAGATCGAACGTCTTCCGATGACCTATTCCGGTGAACCTACAATTACAAGAAAGTCAATTAATTTATGCATTTTTTTCCCCATGCAAATCAAATTGTTGAATGACGCACCTGAATCGCCACGACATCCGGGCGGTATGTTGGCTGTTGATAATGATAGTAAATAGGTTGTTGTTGTTGTTGTTGCTGCTGCTGCTGCTGTTGAACATGATGTTGCTGCTGATAATGTGGTTGTGGTTGAGCCTGTTGTTGTGGCATAAAGAAAACAGGCCGCATGATGGAAGGCGGAATAGCGTAGTGAGATGAAGACGACGTTGCGGATCCGTTGCGGTACTGGAACGTCGAGAGAGATGACATGTCGTGCATTTCACCTCCTGGCGAAACCATTACGTCGCCCTGTTGCATCTGCAACGGTACGTACTTGCCGGCCAAAATGTCTTTCACTCGCTTGATGGCAAGCATGATTTTCTTCTGGTGACCAAGTCGTAATATTCCAAAATCCTCTAGATCCTCCCACGTCAGCTGGGTGACATCTTCCACCGTTCTGTAGCCCTGGCGTCTCAAACTGGGACTGTACTCAGCCAGTCCTAGTAGAGCCAACCATTCTTCGAGCGTTTCCTGTTAACGCCATCAGCAAAATGTTAATCAAATTCAATTCAATCAAATCATTATTTTTTTTTTCTCCCTACCGGTTTGAAATCAGGCAACCCGTCCGGTATTTGGAGCAGGGCCATTTCAGCTTTAAGCTTTTTACGGTGGTTTGGCTTTTGAATCCCAATGGCCGTCAAGTCCTGAAAAACAAAAAGAAATAATAAAGATTAAATCAATTACCCCCATATTGCGGTTTCTATTGCATTACCTCGGGAGTCATCCGGGTGATGGTGTGCATGTCGTAACCTGACTGGACAAAGAGATCGTAATATTCTTCGAAGCCCAGATCCGTCAACCAGGCATTAAGAATCTCGTGCTCCTTAAAAATTAAAAAAAATAAAATAATGAACTATAATTTTCCAAATGATGAGGGGAAAATGTCATAAGAAATTACCGGCATTCCTTGAGAAAGCATTTCGCCAATATTGATTCGATGGATGTCATCGATTTTGCCTCCACTCGATCCCAAACTGGACGAAGAACTATGGTAGCTGTTACGCAAGCAGCTCTCGTACGATTGGCCCGAGAATCGTTGCTGTTGCTGGTGCTGGACCAACAACATTTGCCCGCCTGGATGGTGGAAAGTGGACGTGGTTGACGTCGACGAAGTGGAGCCGTGCCGCTGGTTGGCCCCGTGGTGATGGTGAATGTCATAAGTGCCCGATGCCCTTCCACTGTCTAAGCTCGTCGTGCTGGTGGTGCTGTGGCGACAGGAAGAGGATCCCGTCAGGAGAGCCGACGCGGCGCTACTTCCGCTGCTACTCCCGCCGCTAATGTTGCTCTTCAATCCCACGCTGACCGTGCTGCTGCTGCTCGACGGGCTCTCGCGGCCCGGACTCTGCGTCAGATCGATTCCTTGATCTTCCATCGACAGCTGATGACTGTAATTTGGATGCGGAAGCAACGTCATGCTGGGAATGGCAGTGGCCGAAGTTGAGCCCGATCCCACCGATGCCGGTGAAGTCGGGTGGTTGTTATCCATGGCGAACGACACGTGCTGAGAGCTCGACTGGCTACCGGATCGATACTGCCCTATCTGACCGTAGATACCATTCTGCTTCATTGAAAAACAAACAAAACAGCATTCGGTTAAAACAAAATGTCCAACCACAAAAAACACACGGTTTCGAAAAAAAATCAGGCAATCGCTTACGGTATGGTGACTGTTGGCTCCTGACGCCGGATAAGTAAAGATACCGCCAGGTCCGCCAAAGCCGGGCGAGCCCAGATTGCGTCCGCTATACACCGGCTCGTTTTCTCCTACTCAACATAATACCGAAATACACACAAGAAAGAAAAGAAAAAAACCCGAAAAAGTGAGAAAATTAGATATGGCCGACATGATAGAAATTTGTATACACAAACACACGGCAGGCAAAGAGGCAATACATTTGAATGTGAAATAGCGGGACAAATTCCAGAAATCGGATAGTGTAGGAATGCTGCGGTCGGTTGGCGTTTCTTTTCTCGAAAAAGAGAAAACCAAACATCCAAAAAATATTTTGGGGTTTTTTTTTTCCCCCGATGCATCGTCATCCGTATAGCGGATGGAGAACGAGACGAAGCTAAGCATTCTTAATGAAGCGTTTGATTTTGGCAAAGTGACTGGAATGCCACCAAGGAGGAGTCACACAAAAAAGTGGGCGGAATAGGGGAAAAACAAACCAAACAACACCCGATACGCACCTCGACTGTACATGTGGTGTTTGTTGTTGGCGGCGTTGTTGTTGGCGTGGGCGGCCGGCGACGAGGGTGGAGGCGGCAGAAAGGCGTCGTCCAGGCCGATTGAGCTGCGCTGGTCGCTGCCGGCTTGGCTCCAGGCCGACGACGAAGGAGCGTGACAGCTCGACAAGCTTCCCGTGCCCGAACAGTAGCCACCGGAAGACGATTCGGCCGAACCTCCCGAATCGAAACTAGATCCGGAATGACGATGTTGTTGCTGCTGTTGCTGCTGCTGCTGCTGTTGTTGGTGGTGGTGGTGGTTGGGATGCTGTTGTACGGACAACGACGATGACGATGTTGAAGCCGTCGCCGATTCCGGAACAATTGGCGGTGCCACTCGTTTGGCTTGACAGACGCGCAAGCTCCGTTGACTCAGGCCGCTGACTGAAAACGACATCAAACAAACAAAACAAGACATTAAAATTCCAGTTTTTCTTCTTCTTCTTCTTTTGACTTAAATTCCTCACTGGAATTTGATTGTCTCTGACAATTAAAAAAATATTAAATGTTGACTAAAAGCGACAGAGTGGAATCAAAATACGGTCACCCTTCTTCTGGACGCGGTTCATCGCTTAACATGAGAAACGCAGTTGTCTCCACTCGAGATACGAGACCCGATAAAAACACGTACGCACACACACACACAAACTGTCCAGAGTTCAAGCAGAGGGGGGGGGGGCAGAGCGAGTAAGGAAAAAGGCCAAGTCGCCGCATGGCAACGTCCAATAACAACGTAGCACCATCAGAAGGAAAAAAAATCCGAGACAATCTCCCCAAAAAACGTATTTGACATTTGCTCAAGCGATAAGCAAAGCAGCAACGATCGTAAAACAGACTATCAACCATCTCTCTCTCTTTCTTTCCCTCTTTCGCTTCGCTCTCTCTCCCAAGGTCCAGGCGGTACCGCGCAGTCGACAATGCCAAAGCCCATCCGTCATATCGCAATCGGCCCATCATCTGAGCATTCGCAGATCATTACGTCCAAATGGAAATAAATCAACGAGTCTCGGGTAAATAAGATGATGATGGGATAGTCAAAAATGACTCGGACATTGTCTCCGGCGCACGATAAATAATTTCTGAAATCAAAACTAAACGTCTAGAAGCGCTCCTACACACACAAACAGAGAGAGAGAGAGAAAGAACAACTTCAAATGGAAATGGATGATTTCCAAACTTTATTTTTTGACCAGGAGGAAGGAGGAGCAGGGCAAAAGTTGTTTAAAGTTCTCTCGATTATACAACCATGTGGAAAACTTGACGCCCGAGGATATTGGTTAGCCAAGAAGACCTTTTTTTTTCTTTTTCCAAAAAGAAAAGAAAGAAAGAAACCCAACTTTTAATGGATTTATTTAAATACAAAATCTCCTTCGTGTGCTGTGTTACGCCAAACTTTATTTTTGGGAGGAGTCGGACACAAGTCCAGAGAACGGGGCAAGGTCGTCTTATAAGAAAGAGGTTCTTTTTAACCACTTACTGTTGAAACCAACGGCAACAGCAGCCGGAGCAAGGTCCCGGTGGATTTTTTATTTTATTTTTTTTTTAACTCAATTCGTGTTTCTTCTTCTTTTCATTTTCCCCTTTTTTCTAATTCCTTCTTCTTGGGGTTTTTTTTTACGACCGGGATTGCGGGAGCAACAATGCAGAGCCGTTGGGTAAGACAGGCTCTCTCGTGCGAGCTCATTAGCATAATTCAAATGGAATGACGGTGAAGGGGAGAGAATAGGAAGACGAAGAAATATCAAATAAAATCAAATAAAGATTTCGTTCGTTCGTTCGTTCTCTCTCGAGGGCGACTGAACAGAAGGAGGAGAGAACCACAGAAAAGAAAAGAAGTGGGGGGGGGGGAAGAGAATCACATAACCCGAATGTTATGTATGTCTATTATTCCCACAGACATAGGCAACCGGTTATCCCCTAAAAATAAAAAAAAGGGTACATGAATAAATGATTGAAGAGTTCAAAAGTTCGAATCGGGGTTCAATTGCCGAAGGTTAGGCATAGACGCGTCGCCGTGTTTCCGACTACCAGATCGGCCATCAGCAAAAAGAGACAAAAGCCCACCTGCCAGCTGTTTTAGGTATTCCCAGTATTTTTTCAGAAAAAAAAAACTTGTTTCGAAGAAATAAATTATTTTGTTTACAAGATAAATTTAAACTTGGCCTTGCTCCTTATTAAAAAAACGGAATTTTTAAGTAGCGAGGAGGGAAAAAAAACGAGTCGATCGATGCATCTTCACAATAAATTTCCAGCTCTTCTGACGTTCACTAGCGCGTCGATAAGTAATATTTACGTTTTTCAAAAATGGCGCGCAATCCAAAATGGAATTTCAAATTTTTATTTTGGGTTCTCCGGTGGTTAGGATAAATAAAAAATGAATAAATTAAAAAAATAAAACAAAACAAAAGTCATTTCCAAATTTGTCAAGCGTTCGCCCAAAACGGATGTCGTGTCGCGCGCCCCCAAAATAGGGACTCACAAGTCGAGGAATGAACCAAGAGGGGGACAACAAAAAAATGATGACGATGATGACTTACGCCAGTGGTGAAACCAATGACCGTGACTCAGGGTTCGTAGGCAACGGTGAACCAATGGCCAACCACCCGGTGGTTCGGGAGAGCAGCAAGATAGGAGCCCGTCGACGGCTATCTCGGACCTGGTCGTCGTCGACTCTTGTGTGGTGTTGGTCGACAAAATGGACGATTGGGATCGGTGTAATGTGTCAATCGATTGGCTGCTGCTGCTACGATTCTTGTTGTTTCGGCTGCTGCTGCTGCTGTTATTGTTGTTGTGCAACAAGGCAGCAGCAGTTTCACGCCGAGTCCACTCGGGGATATCGGTCAGCGTGAGCGATTTGTGCGATAGTCCGCTAATGGACGTATCGCCAGCCAAATGGAACGACTGGAGACTGACGTCGCTGTCGCGGAAACTGCGATACGTCGACGAAAGCGACTTGCTGACTGCACTTTCCTCTTCTTGCGACTTGTTTTGTCGTCCCGCTTGTTTCTTCAGCCGTTGCCTCGAACCGCTCAACACTTCCATGACGACGGGGGACAAGAGGCAAAAGCAAACGGGCAGCCAAAAAGAGAGCGCAACCCTCACACGACCAACATCCAGCTACAACGGATAGCCAATCGAGACTGAAGAGAGGCAAACGACGCAGCTAGTGGAGATAAAAAGAAGAAGAATGGCGCTACTGCACACACACACACACACACACACACTACCAAAAAGGAACGTTCTCAGATTTTTTTTTTGTTCGGTTTGTTTTCAGGTTGGGCGGAGCCATCCAACACACAAGCACACACACACATGTGTATGTGTGTTTCTCTTTTCAAACATCTCTTCGAAAATGTAATCATAAAAAAATACAGGCGCTTTCGCCTCCCGGCGGCTCCCTACTCTCTCTCCTGTATAAGTCTGAGATTGGTGCATATCCTCGACACAGCAGTCTGCAGCTATATAATGTATTCGTACTTTTTTGGGGGGAAATAAACGTAAAAAAAACGTTATCCTCTCCATAAGAAAAAATAAAATAAAAGGCAGAGAGACTAACAGACAGTTGGTGGAGGGATTTTTCACGTTATTTTACGATCGTTTGGAGCGCAATCTATCAGATCCGCGGCTGCAGCCCATCTCGTTCCGCAGATTATTTCCGACCGACCGCCGAACGGCAGGGGAGAGAGACTTGAGGGCTCTCTTTTGATTTTCATCTCTTTTTCTTTTTCCCCAAAAGAAAAAAAAAAAAAACATTTCGGTCCTTCTTTTAACCGCTAAGAAAATAAGGAAAATATATCCAAGTCCGCATTCTTCGCCTTATTTCTCCAGAAAAAGAAGAAGAAGAAGATCTAGATTTTCCCGTCTTCTTCTCCTTCCATCCGGAACTCGAAAAAGCTCAAAGATTCCCGGAGAATGCGCCGTCAGGTTTAAAAAAAAACACGACCCAGCTGGAGACGCGGAGCGTGATCTGCTCCACCAGCGGCAGGCCCGTTCTCCCTTTCAACCTCCTCCTCCTCCCCCCATCCAGGTTGTTTTCTCTGAAATATTTCGTATTTTTTTTTCTCCCTTTCTCTTCTTCACCCTCTGAAGGCGAACATAACTTTGACGTGCGAGATGGGGGAGAGAGAGAGAGAGAGAGTCTGGCAAAAGAAGTTTCGGGTTTCGACAATGTGAAATCCATCTGTGTGTTAAGATGCTGGTTAAGGATTTTCGGTTGTGGGGTCTCTCCTGACGCGTTCTTTTCGGTTGAAAAATCGTAAAATAAAGAAGGAAAAAAAAAATATATTCTTTCGTGTTTTTGCTACTTTACTTGTCCTCTATCTCAAACTCTGGCTTGTTCTCGGGGTGGGTGTCGTATGGCTTCTCGGCTAACAATCCGAGCGAAGCGGAGCACAAGGTCCTCCAGGGGCCCCGACTGGTACACAGTACAACAACTCCACCCTGGCCATAAAAAACCAAACAACATGGACCTCGCACAAACCTCAAAAACCAAATAGACGCACATTTTTCTACTTGTTCTTCTTGGAAGGAAAGTCTGGCTCATAAGAAAAATTTTAGCAGCAGTGCCAAACCCGATAGCGGCCGCATCAGTGCAGGGACAAATCGCTGGTCTGCGACTGATTGGCGACGCGAGCGCAAGTCCTCGCTCTTAATAAGCGGCCATAAAGCACAACCTCCCCAAAAAGTCAGTCCACCATCACTCTTTGATTTTGTCGCTCTTCTCTCTCTCTCTTCTCTTCCTTCTGAGTAAAAAGAAAACCTCAAAAAGTCAAATTCCGGTTGGGCGCCGGCCAAACAGAGTCGAGTCGCCACCAATCACCCCCACTGAATCCAATAAACAAAAGAAAACACAAACGTCTCTTTCTCTCTCTCTCTCTCTGGCTCATTCCGATATCCCATCCAGAACCGTTACGTCAATGTGTTGTGTGTTGTACCTATCGTTTTTGCACTTCAACAAAAACTCTTCTTTCGGGAGAGAGATATATAAGCCAGATCCGTATACGGCCAATGTGATAGTTTGGACAGAGAATTCCGAATCAACTTTTTCTTTTAAAAAATGATTTGGAAGTAAAAGTGTACAGAGACGATATGGAATATCATATTGTTCTCGCAAAGAAAGTGGGTTTTCTTCGTTTATTCCATATATAGTCCGGCCCCCGAAGAAGATTGTATAACAGCGGATGGATCGATGTGAACGAGGAATCCAATCTCTCCGGGGTTTCTTGGTCTTCGTCGTACCGTTCGTTCGTTCGTTTATTTTTTCATTCTTTATTCTTTCTATATAAAATTGTAATCTCAAAAGGGCGGGAACAAACTATTCGGTTAGATCTGAAGAGTTGCCATCCTTCTTCTCAAGTTCTCTATCCCCCACCCCCCCCCACCCCTCCCTCAAGAGAATCCAACAACAGAGCGGGCGGGATGCCATCACGCAAGAAGAAGAAGAAGAAGCAACAGGAACCTCCTCCACTACACCACCTCGTCACTGAATGCCTAATGCGTCTTCTGCCCTATAGTGCTCTCTCTGCACACACAGCCGTCCCGTTCATCAGAGTCCCGAAGAAAAGACGATAAGAGAAGAATGAAAAGAGCAAGACGGGGAGGGAAGAGAAAAAACTAAAAAAATTTAAAGAGAAGAAGAGAAACGTGAAAATAGCTTCCAGGCGGGAGAGAGAAAGAGAAGAGACTTTTTTTTGCTGGACATTTGAAACGCCCTTTTCCTTTTTCTTTTCGATCTTACTTGTTTTGGAGTGAATAGTTGATTTCTTATATTAAAAAATAAAATTAAAAGGAGGAGGAAAAAAAATAGAAAGAAAAATGTAATCGCTAAGTGTACACACATCCCAACGCAGCAGGATTTTTTTTTTTTTTTTTTTTTTCTTAGCTGCATCATCGTTGCTTTTATTAAAGGCTCCATAATGATGCCCCATTAAAAATGGGGACGTGTAAACAAGCGTTTTGTCCCGACCAAGCGGTAAGCGGGCGAACGAAAATTTCTCCTCCCGAGACATCTGAACACATTTCTTCTTTGGTGAAAAAGGAAAAGAAAAGAACTGTTAGGATGCAGCAAAATGGAAATCAATCAAACGGCCGAAACTTTACAGAGACTACCATACTATATAATATGTCGCTCCCGACCGTATAGGGCGCGTCATGACTGGAAACGATTTCCCGATGGCCCAACACCACCACCAGAGTCATCCACGCAGCAGACATTTCTTTTTTTCCCGTTTTCCAAGTAGACAAGAAAAACAGAAGACGAGCTACATTCAGTGCCTACGCTATAAATATACGCACGTCAGTCAAGTCACAAATAAAAAAAAGTTTGACTGACTCAAGAAAAATAAATAAATGTCAATTTTCTTCCACGACGTTAAGTTTCTTATTTCCAAGGACAAGAGGGAATTGTGAGGTACAATCGAAATTCTTTTGCTCCGACGCCAGGAGACACTTTTCGTTATTATTTTTATCAAACCAGAAAGGAGTGCGTGGAATAAGAAATCGATGGAAACAAAAGTCAATTATTCCTTCTACTTTGATAACACAACAGACAGACGAAAAGTGAGAGGGTGGTGTGTGTGTGTGTGTAGAGTGGTTGAAGAGAAAACACCCGAAAAACGTTGAGAATCGAGAAATCAAAAGAAAAAGAGAAGAAGATTGAAGATGTGAGCTGATGAGGCAAGTTCTTTTCACGTGTGTTACTCTCTGAATTTTCAATGACAAGACAAACTTTCTTCCACTCGTTCGTCATGTTTGGAAACACGGACACTCTTGACAGATCAATTCGGTTATTCTACACAGCACTTGTGTCCCATCCCCTCCCTTCCCTTTATCCTGATTATCCCTCCCAACAAACTTTGCGTTTTAAACCGCTTCTTCTCCATTTTAGATTTCGGTAGTTGGATGGGAGCAGCGTATTGCGTGATGGATTTTTTCTGTTCCGTAATATTTTTATTTTCACCCTCTTGCAGCACGGTAGCCGGGAAGAAAAAAAAAACACAGTTGGTCGCCCAATTATTATAAAAACTTGGAAACACGCAACCGCACAAGATGGAATTCTCTTTCAGCTATATCTTCTGTCCATTTCTTTTTTCTTCTTCTTCTGAACAATCGAAAGAGATAGAAGATAATCCCCTCGCCCATTTCTTGTTCTTCTTTCTTATTTAACGGGAAAATGGCAGTTTGAAATTGCACGAGAAAAAAGATATGCGAGACTATAATGAGACGACCACAGATGCAAATCCTCTTCAATCTCTTTTCATTTTGACTGCACGCAGATGATACTCTCTGCCCATTTGACATTGCCCCAAAACTAACCGAAAAGTTTTTTAAGAGTTTTTTTCTTCTTTCCTTACATGGGCGAGAAGGACAGGAAAGACGCCACTGATCTCCAATGTCGCACAAGAGAAATAAGAACCGACAATGGAATCGCATCCATCTTGTGTTTTTTCCTCCTTTTTTCTTCCCGGCAATTGCATCGTTTCCTCCGCATTTCTTTTAAAGTTTCTCATTCGGCAATGGCGTTGCGTTTAATGACGCGTCCTTCTTTATTTCCTTTCAACATCCAATACCTTCGTTTACTTGGAAAATCAGCGGCCAATCCCATTAAAAGACGAATTGTCTTTTTATTATTATTCCTCGACACAAAGTCGCACCGCCAACACCATTCGTTTTACACGCAAATTAATGGCACCGACATTTTTTCTTCCGGTTTAACAAAAATGAATACGAACTAAATAAAACCACGTGACGACGACGACGACGCCATTTAGACAAGGATTTTCACATGGTCATTTCCATGAGAAAAAAAAAAAAAAAATAATAATAAAATAAAAATGGAAACAAATAACCAAAGAGTCTCAATTAAGTCAAAATCACAGAGCAGTAGCCAACCGGACCAAAAAACCAGTGACGTGTTTTACGTGGCCGTTAAAATAAAAAAACTTTGGGCGAAAACAACATCCGAAAGCCGCCAATAAAAATATGACCCCCAAAATCGTTACTGTGTGAAGGCTTCTGCTGTTGCTTTTTCTGCTACTTGCTCACTCTGCCACCGTGAGAAATCATGTCCAGCATCTCTCTCTCATGTCGCTTTGCCTCATCTCCCGTGAAACCACAATCATCCCGCAGGTTCTCAAAAGCCACGGGCGCACCAGCAGGTTCAAATTTCCCGCATTCTTCCCCATCCATGTTTTCACAATCATCCCCCAATTACTTAACGCGCGTACAGAATCTTATTGGAAAGACAACCTGAACCTCAAACATAACGGGAACGGAACCCACAGAAGGAAGAAACAAAATTGTTCGTTTTTTTTTTCTCCCTTCGGATGTGGTCGACGTCAATTCAACAAGAGAGGAGGGGAAATCACGGGGGCATTTCCAATGACAAATTAATGCATACTTTGTTCGTGTCATTGGAGCGTGAGAATCTCATAACAACCAAAAAAATGGCGTCGACAAAAAAAGAGAAAATCCCAGGCCCCTGTAGATTCTACAGTTTTTATTTTTATTGTGTCCCCCAGAGCGATCAAGTGCATAATCCACCGTACACTTTGTACCGTGTCTTTTTTTTATTGCCGATTGTTGGGAGAATAGTTAGCCCACATTTTATTTGATTACATTTTATCGTATAGTTTTTGTCCCTCCTGTTCTAGAGCAACCAGAACCCGTTTCCCTTTTGTAATTACGTAAACGACTAATTGGAATTCCGATTTCTACTCGATTCGCCTCCAGGGTCAAGCGCCGAATCGTTTTCTTTCTTTTCTTCTCCTTTCGATATACTTAAAAAAATAAGGTAACCAAAAGAACTTGGCGTGAAATCTGGCACGGATGATTTGCGACGGTCTCTCCATCTCTGCCTCATTTCTCCGTGTCTTGCGTGCGCCTTTTCATTTCCCAAACGAAATCGAAATCACACAGACAACAACTCTCTCTTCTCTTCTCAATGCCACAACCTGCATCACCCCTCACCTCCTCCTCCTCATTAAAACACAAGATAATAATTGAATTGCAAATTTTCGTAAACAAGATCACGCCAAACCCAGCTGTCAAATCCCGAGGGGAGATTGTCCAACTATAAATAAAGTTGACGAAGCGATACAGAAGGAGATTGAGGAGACCCAACAACTTTGGCATCCATCTACCGGTAACGGCGAAAACGACGCTGACAATTGACACACGAATGCCATTTGGATAAATGAATATAACATCGACGACGACAAGAGAAATTTAATAGCGCGAGGGAATCTTTGAAAAGAAGTTGTCGTTGTAGCGACCGAACCAGACCTCGAGGAGATTTTGTCCTTCTCTCTCCCTACTGGCCCGATTCCAACTCGAATAGAAAAATAAAAACATAAAAATGTTGAAAAGGATTTGAAAGGAAGACGAAGAAAGTTAAGGGCGTTGTTGTGTATATGGACCTGCTGTGTAAACATACGGTGAGCGAGCCTATACACACACACACCACTCCCCTCTATTTAACGCGGAGCCAGAGAGAACCAGAAAGAGCCTGCCAGAGTTTTAAAGCTGGGACCTACAAAAAGTTAACTCCAAGTTGAAGGTCGTTAAACCTATGTTCTTTTCGTTCGACCCGGACGTCGCTGGTCTGTACTGGAACTGTTCAAACGATGACCACGAAACATTTCTAGCCCACCCCTTGCGTTGCTAACAAGTCCACCCCTCCTGACAACAACATCTTCTTCTTCTTCTTGCGGTCCAAGAACAATCGGTCAGTTAAAGAAATAAAAAGACGCCAGGGAATTGTTTCCGCTCTGCTTTTTGCGCCTTTTCTTTTTATGTTCTGGCCATTTCAAGAGTTTCTCTTCCATTGCGAATGGCACATTATTTTCTCGGTAGAAGAGAGAGAGGTGGAACCGAATAACAACAACAATAATAATAATACAAAAGGCAATTTCATGAAGCGCAGCGCGGGGCCGACCTGAATATCATCATCATTCCATTTGGACTGGCAGCCCCAGTCAAGTCAGTTGAGAGCCAAAATATTATCTTTCTACCTTTTTGTTGTTGTTGTTGTTGTTGTAGGGGAGGGTGACACACAGACGGCCCCCGAGTCCCAATGTTGTTATTAACAGCAATAATAATCATCATCATCACGACGGAAACATAGCGCGTCGGTGTAAGTACGACATGACACGAAGAGCGACGCCGGATATGATGCGGCGGCAGAGTCAAACAAACGCCTTTGTATTTTTTTCTATTATTTCATTTCATTGTTTCGGGGGAAAAAAAACAATTATCATTTTTCTTTTTTTACTATTATTATTATTTCCCTCCTTTTCTGTCCGTTGGATTCGAGTTGACTGACGGGCAATGTGCGGGAGTAAACAATAGGAAGTCGAGAACGTGAATAGAGACCTCAAAAACGTTGCATTTTCATTCCCTTCTCTCTATCCTTTTGTCTCTTAACCGGTCAATCATTTTGCTATGTAGGAGCTCCGAACGCAGAGATGATGGAATTTATTCAACAGTGCGTGACTAACGCCTTTTTTTTTTTCTTTTCAGTTTTATACTGCGGATGCGCGCAGTGATGCAGGGGCAGAAACTATACGGAGTTGATTACCTTCACATTCCCCAAACGTAATTCCTTCCATTCTCCCCCCCCCCTTTTTTACAGCCTTATAATAAGAAGAGGAGGAAATCAATAGACACAATCTCCAATCGCCATTTTCCTGTCTTTCTCCCCTGGATGGGAAAAAAACAATTGAATTGAAAAACTCCGCAGAGACTAGTTATATGATGCATTATTAAAAAACCACGCCCAGTGTTTTTTCAATCGAAATATGAATAGGAGGAGGAGACTCTTTAAACGAAAAAGAAGAAGGGGGGGTTGACAAGAGAATGTGTTTTTACACTGCACCATCTGCCGCCAACTCAAATCCAGTTTGGCTGCTCTAGTGAACAGCAGATGGCCTAGCAGCCCCAGTCCCATCCCCCCCCCCTAGACGCAATCATCAAAATAGAGGGGAGAGAAAAGAAATAGGACCGAAAAAAAAAATAGCTGGTGGGCCGGAGTGGGGAATTAGCGAGGGCGTCCATTCCGGCTGTACTGTAGTGTACAACAACATCCATACACTGGGTACAAGTCTCTAGCGCGCGCGCGAGCCGTCACCTCATCCATCATTCCCTACACTTCTCTCTTTGCTAGACCTGCTGCTGCTGCTGCTGCCGCCTCCAGAGTCCCGTTACACGCGCTAACTCCCTCACACACACACACCTTACACCTTTTTGACATTAAAGGCATCTCCAACAACAAGAAGAAACGGGAGGCGATAATCAATAGAGAATGTTATGTAGATAGAAACCAGAGGGTTCGGCCTTGCCTGCATGTTTTTCGTTGGATTCGCCCGAGTCCCTTTCATTGCGGCCCATCACAAATTCGTTCCACCAAATGACGGTGTTTAAACTCGAGGGAGAGAGAAACAACAGCGAAAACAACAACAGGCGACACGTTACAAGAAAAAAGAGAGATTGGTTGGCATCCTACCTTGACACAGAATCATCAAAGCTTTCAAGAAAATGATACCAACTGTGAAAACTCTCTCTCTCTCTCCCAGTCTCGCTCGGCAAATCTCGTTGGGTTGCTGCAATCCGTTGGGAAACGGGTTTGGCTGAACTCTTTTGGTGTCCAGGAAAATCCGTGTGCAACCAACGGGTGCAAACCTAGAAGTCTGAATTTTGTTTGACGGACTACACACACTCCATTTGACGTGATGCAATCCAAACAGTCGATATATCGCGTAGAGTGGAAAGTCGAGCGCGCGTGTATCACCTTAATTATCATTTGGGTTGTCTTCTTATTTTTATTGAACGGCTTGGATTTTGTCCGCCTCTCCATTTTGGGGAGAATTTGACACAATGGCGACATTTGTGTCACAGACACGCAATCCTTTTTTTCTTTCCTACCCTCCCCCCCCCCTCCCCATCCGTTGCAGGTAGGACAAAACCAAAAATTGACGATCGGGTGTCAATCGATGCACGCGAAAACCTTTAAGCCTGGCACCACCAAGCAAACCACCGCTTCCTCTTGTAAAGCAAAATATCAAACAAATGTGACGGTCGGTCGGTATGCCAGTAAACAAGAAACGGATGTCCACACGTGGGCCTTTATTTCATTTCATTCTCTTCCAGCTGGCCGGATGCTCTAAGCACTTTTTTTTTTGTTCCAACCCACTCGAACTTGGATGACACCTGGACACGGAGGAACGCTGAACGCAGGTTCGCTCGTGCGCTTCCATCTGCTGCCATCGTTAAAAGAAATTTCGAGAGGGAAAATTATTCCTCCCACAACTGGAGAGAACGAAACAAGAAGAAAAAAAGAAGGAAATGTATTCAAGAAATTCAAGTTTTTCCGAGTTTTTCTCTTCATCATGAATTCAAAGAAGGTTGGAGGGGGGCGCCTAAGAAGGAGGGGGGGAAATGTTAAATCCCTTATTCAACATGTCAAAAAGTCGCTACCACCAACTCTCGCCGGATGAAGGAACTGCCCTGAAAGAGTTGTTAAGGAGAGGGGGAAGCAGAGACTAACGCAAGAAAAGACTCAAATTTCGGTGAGCACAGAACAACTGGATTTGTTTTAATTTTTACAAAGCAGAACGAACCCCCCTCCCGTTCTAAAGCCTAAAGAATTTCCGAGGGATTGTGTAACAAGAGATGAACAACGTAGAATGCTAAAGGTGAAGGGGGGGGGGGTTCAGTGTTTTCAATCACATGCTCTACTCCCTCACTCTCTTCCGTCTCACCTCCTTCCCTCAGTGGAATAATAAATCATTTGACAAAATGCTGGCCACGACGACATGGCTCATGACGGTGGAAAAACGTGCGCCGAATCGGCAATCGGGTCGTTCACACTGCCATCACGAGCCGCAGAATCTCATTACCATCCAAGACGGAAAAGAAAAGAAAAACAAGAGCCCCAACTTTTCTCCCGTGCCCCCCCCCTCTCACATATACATCCGCCCGGGTGTTGTTACCAGGAGACTCTCTCTCTCTCTCCCTGTCTACACACATTGATAATCATGGCATTCTTCGTCTGTCATAACTCGAACAAGAAAAAGAAAAGATGGAAGAAAAAGAATCCTTTTCTTCAAAGGACTAGGCATTGGGTCGAGACTTGCACGACGTCCATTGTCGCTGGCTCAAAAGGAAGAGAAAGAGCCCCTCTTGTGTGTGTGTTGTGTAAGGTGGAAAATAAAAAAGTTCGCCCCAACCATTGGCGTAATGGTAAATCACAGGTGTTTTGTGTCTTTTTTCTCCTCCGTCACGACCAGAGTGCGTCACGGAGGCCGAATCATCATTAGCGCTTGGTGGAAAGTCGTCGCATCAAAGGCAAAGCAGAAGAAGATGTACACACGCAAAGTTGTTGGTGGTGGTGATCATTAATGACCAAAGGTTCGAGGTCGACTCCCATTGTTTTCCCCAGGCTTTTTGAATGCTGAGCACACACACAGACATCATCCAACAGAGAAAGCCTTTCTATTGTAAAAGACGTTTTCTGGGTGTGTGTGTGTGTGTGGGGAGATGCTTAGTCGGTCGGGGGCTCATCACAACGGGGGACATGATGATGCCACTCTTCAGCCTCAGTGTCTTATCACGGTTAAACAACAAGACCTACAAAGAGATTATATAAGAGAGAGAGTCGTAAACTAACCAAAAAAAGAATATTCAAGTGTGGCTGATGAAGTCATCTTCCACTGGTAGAGAAAAAAAAGGGAAGTTTCAGATTGAAGACTTCTTCCGGTGCTGTGCACTACCAACGAGCAAATGACATTATTGGGTGTGAAATGTTTCCTCTTTTTTTCCTCCCTATCTGAATGGAAAACCGTTTTTCTCTCTCTGCCGCATGAACGAAGATGAAGCGATTCCCATTCTATATAATCTTAACTCGAGCGAGATCAATACCATCGCTCAAGAAATGCTCGGGAGAAGGGGGGGGGGGGAGAGAAATAGTGCCGAGTCGACACTGAGCCAGTGATGGAGTTAGTGCGTGCAGGGCAATAGAAAGAGAACAGCGGGAGTGACATAATGAACGCGCAGCGCCAATGCCGCTCCTTTTTGGCAGACAAAGATCCCCCCCCCCGTGCTCAACACTCGTCGAACTATTTTCTTGCCGATAACGCGCACGCAATAGCCATCACTCTCTTTCACTCCCGATTATTTTCGTGCCAAATGAAAACCTTAAAAATAAAAAAGAAACGAGGACAAACAGAAAAATTCTCTTTAATAATAATTCCTTTTTATGTTTCATCTTCACGCCTTGTCAGAGTCGAACAGAGTTCTTCTTCTTCTTGATGGCACCCATCGATTCAACAGCAGCACAGCGCAGCACAGCGCAGTAATAAAACGGGACGGATCGATTCTGGGCGGACTCTCCATCGCTCATATTGCGCGACACTTGTTATTACTTACATATTA
Organism: Daphnia pulicaria; assembly: GCF_021234035.1. Lineage (NCBI taxonomy): Eukaryota > Metazoa > Arthropoda > Branchiopoda > Diplostraca > Daphniidae > Daphnia > Daphnia pulicaria. Next base: position 6,309,710 of record NC_060918.1, on the reverse strand, counting down.
TCCAGATCGTAAAGAAAAAAGAGAGAGAGGCAAAAAGAAGCGTGCTTTTGTTATTGATCTGTCTTGTTTCTTTCCTTTTTTTCTCGTCGTAATTTAATCACAATATAAGATGATTGCATTAGTGATTTTCGGTCGGCAGGAAATAATTTGATTTCAACCAAAAATGGGAGAGATATTTACAGCAAGAGAAACGCCTCTAGGAGAATCACACACACACCAGAGTAGTTTTGAGAGATCAAGAGCATTTATATGTAGACCGCCTCCTACTCATGGGAACCGTGTCAAAGTAAAAGTTACCAGTTAAAAAGAAGAAAAAAAACGAGGGGGAAAAAGAGAGAGAAAAGGAACGATGATGGATCAGGAAGGGAGAAGGCCTCATTTCCGGACCGGAATACACGCTAGGGGAAGACTATGGACAAAATTTGTGAGCAACTTGGAAATGATTTTTCTTTTCATTTGTTTTTTTTTTTTTTTCTTCACCCCTGAAGTCTTGTAACTTGCCTAAACACGAATAGAATTCAGACGACGAAGAAAATGTGATTTCTACACATAACAAAAAAAGGAGTTCTCATCCGGGAGAAGAAACGGAAAAGCCATCCATCATCTTCTTTTCCGCCCAAAGTTCAAACAAAAGATTTTCTTTTTCAAATCACACATCTAGTAGTTAGTTATATTCAACTAATTAAGTATCTGTGTAAAAAAAACAATTCCCATCAAAATAGATGCGGGAGTCGGGACAAAAATCTTATTAAGGGGAAGTGGGCGGGGCGTACGAGATGACGACGTCTAATTGTCAAACGAGACCCGTATTTAAAAGAATCTATGGGAAGGAAAAACGAATAGACGAGACAAACAAAACAGGCGCCCAACAACAAAACAAAAAAAATCCAATTCCTGAGGGTCTATATGGAGGCATATATACAGAAGAAGAAGTAGAAGATCCAGCCTTTTACAACGACCCCGATAAGAGCATTGACTTGGAAGAAGCTTTAAGAGAAGCACCACCACACAGCAATCTGTTGTTGTCCCTTTTTATTTTTTAAATTTTTCCTCCTTTTCTTCCTTTGTCGTTTCGTTTTTCATGTGACCTGGTTCGTAGACCCAAGAAGAAGAAGAAAAAAGAGACAATGGAGTTGCTAGATAAAATGAGGGGGGAAAAAAAGACGAAAATTGGAGAACGGGATATCAAGGAATGGCGCCAGGCTGGAGGGAGTTGTATCGCTCTAATGGTCCTATCTATTAACTCCTGTATTTCCTTTTGAATATATTGAATTAATAATTCAAACGAATTTTGATACTCTCATGAACCCGAATTTTTTTTTTTTTTTAATAATAATAATAAAAACACGACAAACAACAAATTTCTGAAACGTCGGTCCGACTTGTCCCCTTTTCTTTTCTTTGACAGATGGCAAGGCGACACGGACAAGCACGGCCTTGCAATGGCCCGTGAGTTGGCCGTTCCTTCAAGTTGTGGCAGTCGTGACAACCCGCTTTCTCCTTATACTCTCTTGTCCGTCTGTCCGTAAGAGATGCGACTTTATGTAAACAAACGACGCGCTCACGTAACGGTTTGCTGGACGAACACGACATCAATCTATAACGCGAATACAATAGGCTGGCACATCAGCGGGAAAACAAAAGAGGAATGGTGTGCGGTTTCTTCTTCGTTTTTCCTCCTCAAATTTTGAGAGGAGGAAATAAAAAGCAACGGGAAGAAGAAAAATGAATTCGAATGCGGGTGGAACTGTTGCCATGGTAACGAAACCTGTATCTTCCTCTCCAACTAATTCTTCTCTTTCCAAAAGCAACTCGTTATTATAATGCGCTCACGAATCAACGAGTGCCTGCGCTTGATTGCGCCGTTGTTTGATAAAAAAGAAGAAGAAAAAAGGCTTTGGCCTTGCTATGAAAACGCGTGGTCGTGAATTGAATTGCTCACAAGAGCATGAAAATAAAAAAAGGGGCTAAATTATTCGGAATCTTACGAAAAAAGAGAAACACACACGAAAAAAAAAAGCGTTCTGAGCATTAACGACTGGAAAAAGATCGCCGATAAAAAATATTTTTCTCATTTTCTATTGTCCTCGAAGGAGAAGAAACAGGAAAACCCGTATCATTGGCCTTTTTTCATGACACGATCCAGTTGTGGGTTCGGCCATTTCCAGTGAGAATCGAAAAGAAAGAAAGAGCTCGGTAGATCAGATTACTCGCGTGGTGCCGTCATCATCTTGCATCCTTTTACATTTATCAGAGCCCAAGGAACCTGATTACAATCGTTAACTGAAGAGAGGCAAAGAGAGAGAGATAGCCCACGGAAGCCAAGTTCATCATCATCATCATCCCGGGCTACCGGATTATGTTGCGAAAGCGATCGGCAGATCGGATCGTACGATTCCTCCCCCCATCCATCCGGGCCACCCAACATTTTCCCATTCAACTCTGGTTAATCCGGCTGACCGTGCACCGAAAGAGGAGAATTTTCAAGATGGGAGGAAAACAGATTGCGCGTGTGCGGTTTTTCCATGGTCCCCCCCCCCCCCCCGAAACTGTCAGATGAGCAGATTGCATGGCTTGCACACATACAGAGAGAGAGAGATCCGTATCCTCTCGCAATATACCCAGTGTGTGGATGTGGCTCAGATTTATTTTTATACCCAACAACCGGAACTGATGCTCTTCACGCTTGTCACATACATCTTCTTCCTGTGTGTGTGTGTGCGCGCTCTTGCTTCTTTTTTCTTTCATCCGATTTATCACACACGGGCGGCACCTACCACCCCAGACAACATCACACAAGACGGACCGTTGCGAAACGTTGTGTTGAAGAAAATATCTCGACAAAGAAATCCTGGGAGTTTCAAAAGGGCGAGAGAGATGATACGGAGAATCAAAGAGTCAACGACGAGGTTTGTATACGAAAAAAGGCGGCGGCGGCGGCAGCGCATTGCAACAGAGATCCAAACGAGGAAGGTCGTCTCCCGATTTTACGGCCCTTTTCATACGTGGAAACAGCTTCACCCGACAAAAATCTCTTGCGTCATTAAGTCAATATATGAATAATAATAAAAAAAGACTCACTGCACAACAGAAGGTAGAGACTGTCTGTGTACATTGCAACAGGATGCACACGGCTATACACACACACATTTGGGGTTCTCTCTCCTTTTTGTTCGTAAAAGGGTCGATCGAGTGAAATGAAACCGTGGCCAACAGTTTAAAAAAGACAGCCCATCTGTGCGTGGGTTGTATATTTCTCTTACCATCGAGATGTGGTTCTTCATTGAAACAGGTCTCGTGTTCAGAAAAGAAAACCAGACACCCTCTTCTTCTTCTTCTAAACCCTCCGAAAAAACCACAGACGTACACACTTTGGGAGCAGCTAGTCGTTCGTGAAAGAGCAAAAAGGAACAGATGGATTTATGTGTAACACAAATATATCTGGCCGACGCTTGAAATGGAACCTGAAACACTCGGGAAGACTTTTAACCATCAGAAAATGTTGAATAAAAGATGAACGTGATCTCTCGGTATGTGAGTGTCGTTGTCTACACACCTGAAAGATATATACAGGAAGATGTACACGGAGGGGAAATCCATTCAATTATACAGCGACTCGGTAGGGTTATACCTGTTTTTTCCTCTCACTTGAACAGAGACGAAATGGAGCTGCTAGCTCTTTGAAGGGCCAAAACGGGATTTTTCTAGCGACTCTTTGACGAAAATGACACGTTATCCGTAACGTCTCATCTTTTCCATTTGAAATAAATGTTTTACAAGAGTGAGGGGGGGAATGCATCAACTTAGAAGAGGGGTGACTCTAATGCGATCAATTGGATGAACGATGAGACTTGTGTAGAGCAGCACGAAATTGTTTCTCTCCTTTTTATATTCATTTTTTTGTCGACGGTTAAGGAAAAATGTCAGTTTGAGTTAGCAGAGACACTGGAAGTCGTGTCCATCACATTGCGAGTGCTAATCAATCAAAAAGATTCGATATAGTGAGGCGGCGTGAGCAAGGGAACGTGACGAGCTTCGTTCACTAACCACTACCAAAAAATAATTCAGCGAATAGCGTCTCTTACTAGAACCAAAAAGGGTCACCTGATCCCTTTCAACGAACCGGAAAAGCATCTCATATCACGACACTCAAAAAAGAGACGATAGCCGTTTCTCAAAAAAACTTAAGACCCACAAAAGGATAAAGAGCGATAATAATCACAATCTCCTTTTTTAACAAAACGAAAAAAAGCCATTAGGGAGAATGGGAAAAAAAACTCACCGGGTAATTTCCTCATGTTTCCAATCGGGTTGAATAGCAAAGAGCAGCAAGGCAGTTGCTGCTGGGGCATTGGACCAATTCCCAATCTTATTGCACTAAAATCATTTCTTCTATTTGGAATTGAGGTGGGTGTTCTTGTTAGTTTGATTTCTCCTTGAAGTATTTCGGTTGTTGGTCTCAGAGATATCCACAAAAATATTTGATTATTCCACTCTCTCTCTTCACTTGACTTTCCAACACACACACACGCACACTACCCGAACCACAAAAACACACGAGAATAATTATTTCTTTTCTAGAAAATGAAAAATTGAACAACACGTTGGAACAAAAAAAAAACACGACTGGTCAGATTCGATGGCAACTGTGGAATGAAAGCTTTGCACTGTGTTTTCACGACGTGTATATATCCTGTTATATTTCTTTTTCCAAAATATATATTTTTCAACCGAGAGAGAGAGAGAGAGAAGAAGGTGGAGACAAGTTTTTTCACTTCCAACCACAACGCCGGACAATAAAACTGTGAGCCGTTGGGTTGGAGAGGCAGTTGAAGCAAGGGGGGAAGAAAAATGGGCCAATGCGTCAAGCCAAAATCAAAGCGCAGTGTTTTTTCTTCGACGCTGTTTTTACTGGGATTTTACAGCGAATTGCGTTTCGTAATATTTATTTAAGGAAATTAGATTGTCGAAAAAAAGAAAAATCTAGTTTCTAAAGTTCAAAGAAAAACGCGATTGCACAATAATATACAAATAGATCGAGCCGGGGGTCATCGCGCGGCCATGATCGCATCTGTGGGCGATCATCATCCAAAATGGCGGATAGTATGCTTTTTTATTTTTTAGAAGAAAGGGAGAGATCTTTTTGGAGGGAATCTTTTTAGAAACCCCCGAGGATGAAAAAGAAGATGGAGGGAGGGGGGGGGTTAAAGTAAAAGGCGTCTCTGCCCCCTGGAAAACATTTTGAGGGAAAAAATATTATCCACAGCAGACAAACACGGCACATGCATATACACAAGGGACACTGTGTCGTAGCTGCCGATTCTCTTTTACCGTTTGTATTCATCCATTTTCTCTGCCTTTATCCACGTATTCGTTCAACCTTGAATTTAGTCTGCTGGAAGAACTCCGTCATTTTCTATCTCTCGCGCCACGTGTTTTTCTCTCTATGCCCTGTGGCGGGTCTTCAGATCTTTTGCCAACTTTTTCTCATTTTAAACCGTATTGTGTTGTCTTGTTTTGAACTGAACTGGCTGACCCTCGCTGAAATCAACTCATCCGTGAAATGAACTTTGAAATACGGACCAACGCGCACCGTGTTTCTGTAATTTCAACTTCCGTTTCTATTTTGTTTCGTGTCTTTTTTATAATAAGTGTCCCTCCCGGATGTTTCCGCGATTGACCACCACCACCACCACCGCCATTTTGAACTGCGTGTTTTGTGTGACGAGTCCACGTATTGTTTATACATACACTGGGGTTTCGTCATGTTGTGTGTGTGTGTGTCTACACACACTAATGCAGCTGTCGCAAGCAGCAGGTGAATTTTTCTACCTATTTTTTTCTTGCCCAGTTGTTTAAGTTTGAGAATAATTGCAGACGGTCATTTGTGTTTTACGGAAGCACGGGTTCCCGAAATGTCTAAATAAGGCCTCCACCTGTTCCTGGGCATTCGATTGAACAAAGAGAACCCAAATTAGAATCATCCACTGTAATAAGTCATTTCTCTTTGACCACCACCACGGAATCGTTTTTTCGGAGGCCGGTTCAATTTTCTTTTTCCTTCCGACTCCAAATGGACGTAGAGTGAAATACCCCCCGTCGAGTTTTTCATCAGATAAGCTTAAAGAAAGAAACGAAACGAAATTGTCTGTTTTTACGAGATGATTTTTTTCCTTATTTCATTTTTTGGGTCCATTTTTTTATCCCCCTCCGTGATAAGGTTTCACGATCGCTCGTGAAACATCATGCCCAATTCGAATCTAAAATAGCCGGGAAAAAAACAAATCGAGATAGTTTATTATACAAAACACATACACACACGAGAAAACCAAGGTTGTGTTTGTGTGTGTGTGTGTGTGTGTGTGTAAAGCCCCTAAATAACAGCTCAATCAATTTTCACTTTGGCGGAAGTCTTTTCTCTTTGTTTTTTGGGGTTTTTTTTTCCGCTGTTGCCACTGGAACATCAGAGTCAAATGGGCGTAGGCGAATTGCGTCGGAATAAACGATCTGAAAACGTGATAATAACTGGACTCGATGCCAACCCATCATTTTTCAATTGAATCGTGACTTTCCTCGGCGAAAAACCAAACATTTGCGTCAAAGTCCGACAGATGGCGGAGCGATCGACAGTCAACAAATCCTCTTATGGCCAATAAAATTGCACGGCAAATAGAAGGCGAAACGCGGACCGGATACCGCAACAACAACAACAACTAAACCGAGAAGTTGTTATGGGCAAGATTACAGCAGGGGGGTTCCAGTTCCAGTCAAACCTTTTTTCTTTTCTCGTATCTATTTAAACGGGGCAGATGGCGCAATAAAAGATGAAGGTAAACCCTGGTGGCCACCCTCCACATTCGCCGTGCACATTTGCTGGGGAAAAAGAAAGAAACCAAAATACACAAGGACCATTTTAACGACACGGAAGTTTCTGGAAGGTTGCCCACCAGATATTCACAGCACTCCACTATGTGTGTGCGCATTAGGTAGTTCTACACGGTTGATTTCATCACCAACGCTTTTATAAATATAGATATTCGCATTGCGAAAACTAATCGCCGTGCAAATTATTAGTTCAAATAAAAACCGCTCAGTTTCAAATCGAAACCTTGTCATTTCCCTTTCTAAAAAATAAAAGCAAACATTTTGCCGATGCCAAATTTTTTTGGGTTGGTTGCGTAATTGAACCAAAGACAGGCGAAAGCGGTGAGAGATGTAATTAATTTCCAATTCCACCCCGCAAGAGCAAGCGGCGTCGGCAATCGACCTGTTTGATGAATTATTGATCGCGTTCAATAAATCCTCCAGCTGACGTTTTGTGCATGTTTATCGAGCTACTTATTTCAACAGCCCATAATGACTAATGAAGAAAAGAAGTGGGGAGATATAAGAGTCCCCCCCCCCCCCAAAAAAAAATATACATCAAATAAGAAAAGGAATAGACGGCGGCGTCGGTGTACAAGACAGCCCAGTGCATGTCTAGTCGGAGGATTTATTAAAAAGGTGAAAGGCCCCCAGAATGCTGGGCGGGAAATAAAGAAAAAAAAAACCACGTCAGTTCCAGCTGTTGCCGAAGAAAAGTTTTCACCCAAGAAATAAGAGAGAAATGTCGGAGAGACTATTCACGACACCTTTCAACTGGTTCTTTATTTCTTTTCGACTATAGGCGGAGAGAGGGTTTTATTTTGGAGGTGTTGCTTTTGGGTGTTGCCCCGATGGAGAGAGAGAAAGAAAAAGGACCCGCCCAGTAGTATAGTACGTTAGCACTCAAACTCAAATAATCAATAAATGTGTTACTGGGACTGCTGCTGGCTGAGACTGAGACGAAAAATTCTGGGATTGCAGCCAGAGCGCTAGAGATAGCGTGTTACATAGCTTATACCAGATTCGTCTTTCTTTCTTTTCTCACTGCCAAAGATATAACTCTTTTGGAAGAACGTTATCTATTATATAACTTGGTCAGGTCTAGAATCTGTGTGGGGTCTCAATGAGAAATCTATTGGCAGCGATGGACATGTCACACACATGTAACGAGAGTCAGAAAAGAAGAAGAAAAAGAGAGCAGCTGCCTTGCTGCTGGGTATAGCAGCAGTTTTTCAATGGCTTTTGCGGCTAGTGGTATATACGTAGTCCCACCATCTTTTCAACAAGACTAATGTCCTCATTCCTCCTCATGTGTGTGTGTGGGGTGTCCACTGCTTCTAGGTCCCCCCCCCCTTCTTTTTTAGACACCCTGAAATAAGAATCAGATAGTAGGGAATTTTTCGACAGCCTGGCAAATGGCTGGGTGTTGATTGACTTTTTGGGTGACCTGATGAAACCGTTGACGGATGACTAAATCCCCCCCCCCCCAACCCACCCCAACCCACGGTGTATATCTTCTCCACGAGCACCGCCCATGAGCAAATGAAGCCTTTTCAAAGCAGCTGCTCGCTTCGGTTCTTCTCTTACGTTAGACACCACAGACATATGCTGAGCTACTTACTTTATAGCGCAGCCCAGCAAATGGCGTACATGCACACACATTACATACACACACCACCCCTTCAAAAACCGAGTCATACCCAAGCGCCCATCCGTCTGCTCCGGCTGTGAACGTTTTATAGACCCCGCCCTTTTTCTTTTTTGTCGTAATAAAAACATTTGAAGTCATCAGATTGATGCGATTTCGATACGTCTCGATTTCAACAGGATTTCTGGGTGGTTGAGAAAAGAGTCCAATTGATCCAACAGTTTCGCCTTTTACCAATTTTATATTTGGGTTTTCGGTACAAAAAGAAAACGACGTAGTACGTCATCTCGCAGGCCACAGTGTACACAAGTCTGCATATATTAATGGCCCAGATATACAGAACTTGTTAGTCGTGGTATATGTATAATATATAACACACAGTTCGGCCTCTCGAACTTTTGAACTCTGGCCCGTGATGATGTCAACTTGATAAATGCCAAGTTTCTCTCGACTCGCACCACCAGCAGCAGCAGGAGCAGCCCAGCTGATGCTGATTTGGCTCCGTCCGTTTTTGGCTACACGCTGAGACTGTGCGAGTTTCAATTTTTGAGAATATGAATTCTCATCTTTCTCCTCTTTCGCCTTTTGCCAGCTGGGGAACGTCCTACGTAACACGTAGCGTCGGATACTGTTCTAACTCTCTTTGATGTGTACATTTATTGGAGCGAAAAAGGCTCGAAAGTGTAACATATAATAACCGGGCAGCGTGCAGCCAGTTCAGGAGCGAGTGTATAGGGCAGCAGCAGCACTCTAGACCGCTCCCGATTGAATCAATATTAGGAAGAAGATTTATGCCGCATGTGTGGGGGTGATGCATGCAAGAGCTCTCTAACAGTGTTGGCCATCATTAAATATGGAGGAGAGAGAATTGATTTGAATAGCGCGGGAGCGGCGGATCAAAAGAGAACTATGGAACCTCTATGAGGGGGGGCACGTGGCCAACGGAATCGACAGAGAGAGTATACGTTGTGTAGAGTGCTCCATCGGACGGATTGGACGGAAGGGAACGCGACCGGATGAAATAGTAGTCCCGTATAGAAGAATAGAGAGCCCCAGCCAGCAACCCAGCCCCTCTTGTGTGTTGCCGTGAATCAGTCGTGACATTGCTGGCTCCGTGCAGCATATAGAAAAGCAAATCGATGGGCCAGCCTCATGCAGCCTCAGAGTTCACAAAGGAGATGAATTTCGTGACTCGTCCCGCGGTACAAACCAGACGAAAAATAATACAAATCACGCCAGAGACATCAAGCAGAAGCCAAAGCAACACAAAAAGATCGGTCATCCACCATCATCGTCTGCCATTTCGCTCCGCTGATCTTCAATACACAACAAAAAAAATCTTCGTTCGAAAATTCCAACCGAAATGGACAAGAGATCCCATGACGAATCGAATTTCTCCCCTCAGACACAATGGCAGAAAATGACATCCGAATAATAAAATAAAAAAACTGGCTGGCTGTTAGCGATTGGTAAAAAAATAGATATTTTCCTTTCAATTAACATCAATCGTCATTTCAATTTCACGTTCTCATTTCATCCGTGACTCGATTCCAATGAGATAGAAAAACTCGTTTGAATCATCGCGCTCAAGTAATAACGTCATTTCCCCTTTCTAAACGCAATCAAATTAGAAAGTTATGATTCTTTCATATTTTTTGAGTTGGGGCTGCTGCTGCTGCTGCTGCTGGGCCTTTTGCCTTAAAAAGAATGGAAAAACAAAAATCCCACCAGCTGTGAAATCCCGACAATCGAGCGTGGCATCTGTACACAACATTCACCAGCCGAAATAAAACTTGAAAGAATAAAAAGATTCCGGTTATTTTATTTTTTATTTTTGTTCAAGTGGTTCGAACGGAGAAAAAAGGTGGCGCCCAATACACACACAGTCTCTCACTGCACTCGATATGCATGTGTGTGTGTGTAAGAAAATAAGATTGGAGATCTATAGACCCTCACTTTTTTTTTTTGGGGGGGGGGGGGGGGGGGTCGGATGTTTGTGTGCACGGAGAAGAGCGGACGTGACCGTTAGAGATCATTTGACCCGCTATATTCAAAGTCACGTTTTTTTCCTTCGTCTTCTCCTTGTTCGATGTATATGCAAATTTTGTTTGTGCGTGTGTGTAAAGGAAAAAAACTTTGCGGAGAAAATATATTTTTCACGGTGACTGACATTTCGTCCGCTTGGGTCTGCCACCGTGAATAACTGGTCTACGGCAGGCAGTAGACAATCGGATATATCGCAACACCCTAGCTAGTGCTCCGGCACGTTTTTCGATTTGTTGCGTATAAAATGGCCATTTTTCTCTCTTCACCGGGGGCGCCAAAACAACAACTTTTCAAAAAGGCGTAGTAGTATATACCTCATCGTCTAAGTTATTCATTCAGGTCGGGGCGGAAAAAAAAAAAAAAAAAAACGGTATACTGCAGTACACATTTATCCGAGCCATTATTATTAGAAACACGCACGATCACGAAGCGCGAGAACCGCGTGCATGAATAATTGAATCAACCAAAAACGATGAACGATATGCGAATCAACTGAGAGAGAAAAAAAAGGAGAGAAAATGATCGGGACTTACCGGACTGACTTTTCGACACGGATCGACTCTCTTCTCGCGTGACGGCCAGCGAGTCGACACTCTGCAACCAAAATTTTATTTTTTTATTTATTTATTTTTTCAATTAGAAATTAAAATGGAATTGTTTAGTTATTTTTTTAAATATAATTGAATTGAGGCTAAAAAAAAGCCTATTAGACCGCAAAATTGATTGCGTCATTTATTCATTTAAAGCTAAATGTGTAGTATTAAATAATGTATAAGAATCGTACCTGATGGTTTTTACTAATTCCGGCCGGAACGCCGGATTTACGGAAGAGAAGCGATCGACGGAAAACGCTGCTGGCCGGTCTGGTCAATGTACGGTCGCGAGCGGTCGTTGCTGTCACTTCTTCTTCTTTGACCAAAACTAGACAAATACAATCAATCAAAAAATCGAAGCCAATTAGAAATGAATTGAATCGTAAACATGTTAGGCAGCTAAATTGTACTATACACTTGGTAACAGCAATAATAAACTTCCAGGAAAACATATAAAACCAGACGAGATTTGTACTCGTGAATACATCTAGCAGGGGCAATCTGGCTCAGCTAAAATCCCCCCCCCCCCCCTCCCGAACAATAAGCCAAAACATTTCCGTTTGTTAGCCACAAAATACAAAAGCGACAAATTTAACGTGACGTGTTGGCGTTGGTGGTGGGGGGATATTCTGGAGAATCTCGCGGATTTCATTAGCGTCTAGAGAACCCAGAGAGAGAAGGAGGAGATAGACTTAACGGATGTGTGTGTATATATAGAGTCGCATCCATCTGACGATGGTTATCGAATAGAGTCCTTCTCTTTAGCTTCTGTCTGTCTTTCGACGATATCATCTCTGCTCTTAGCTGTGCCTCGTATTACATTATTGATCGAAGCTGCCAACAGAATCTCTCCCCCCTCCACTCTCTTGTTCTCTCTCCATCCATCCAGCCAGCAGCCCAGCCAGGCTCTTTCCAGGCAAACTTACGGCGAGAGAGAATAAAAAGAAGAGAGAAAGAGAGCCAAACTCACTGACATCCTTTTATAGTTATACACAGCACAGTCCCAAGTATAAATGTAGGGGGGAGCATCTTCTCCCCCCTACTGCCTACAGCATCGGCTGCTGGGGCGTATAGGCCTATAACATCAAAGATCATTTATATTGGCTTGTACATATAAGAACCTACAGAAAAAATAAGAATAAACGAGTCCCGGATAAGAAAGAAGAAAAAGAACCGCGACCGCGGGAAATGAAGCGGCCGGGCCTGGCCGCTTTCGGTGAAAAATGATGAGCCGAAGCGGCCAAAGAAAATTGGATTGGACCGTGTGCGGTGATGGCTATTTGGCTGGACAAGATTTTTTCCGCGCCTCATGTCCCAACGGCTCAAAGCTCGTTAAGAACCTAAACCTTTTTTACTTTCTTCCATTTTGACTTTTTTTTTAAAAGACCAAAAAGAATAGGATAGCATCAGTTACACCGCAGAGTCTAAGCGGATTTTCACGGTGATCCAAGCAGACGCTATATTGCCTAGTCGATCATCATCTCTTGTTGTTTTTTTGTTTTTTTGTCCCTTTCGAAATCCCCTTCCGGCTTTGATGGTGTTGGATGATGTCGACTGGCTTGAATCTCTCCCCACGTTTAGAGTAGCGCAGCGGGAGGTGTGTGTGTATGTAGCGTCTACATCGTCTAAAAGAAATAGACGCTCAGTTATCACGATCCATCACCATGATACATATATCTCCATCTCTCTCCCCCTACACAACTAACCGGATCCTTGATCTCTGGTGTTTCTTCCCCACAAAATATGACATAACCACTGTCTACACACAGGCAAACACTTTGATAACTCTTGTCTGATTTGTTTGGATGATGATGGCGCAATCGCCGCAAAGCGCATCTGAATTCATTAGCCGAGAGTGTGTGACGACACGCCGAAATCAGCGGTCGCCATTCGCACAAAAGTGGTCGCCCAGCTGTTGGCCGTCGTTAACGAAATAGATAAACGGCCGTCGCCATTCAGAAAAAAAATTAAAAATAAAGATCCTGCTGGCGCTGGAACTGGAGAGTAGAAAAAACGGAGCATCGCAGACAATGTCGTCAAAACAATCGGCGCAAAGTGCAAGAACTTCCCCCTCCTGGCCGCCACTCACAGGCATTCCTCTGGTAATTACCTTTCGATGGAGATGAGCTTAACTTGGGTCTGGCCAGCACCACACGTTTCCTGTTGCCCAGCGAGAACCTCAATTCCATTTCGAATGGCGGCCGGAGGTGTTTTTTTGTGTTTTGTTTTTTTCTCAACCGGAATATATACATTTTTCTCCGGCATTCTATATACGTGTACGACATGTTGAGCCGTCATCATTTCTCTCTTGTGTGTGTTTTTCTAAGGGAAAAGAACAGGAATTCGATGGATCACGCTGTTGCCCCCGCTCCATTAGTTTGGGAGTTCCGTTTCCAGAGGCCCCGGCTCACACCGGAAAATAAATAAACAAGGCGGCCATCTACTACTTATGCATGCGGTTGAAAACAAACGGGGGGGGGGGGGAGACAACAGATGAGAGTCGAGAATTGCATAGCTGCTTTTATACAATCCCAAATTTCCAACCCGACAACAACCCCCTCCCAAAAAAAAAAACATTTAAAAACCACAAGGAAAACAAAAAGAAAAAAGGAACAAGGTCTGACAAATTGGACGGCTGCCCCCGCATTCTTTTCTTTCTTTTTCTTTTCCACTCGTCTATAATTAGTACGTCTGTTTGTTCTTCTTTGCTCGACACGACACGCTGTTGTAATTCACCTCCCATCTCACGCTCCCGCCCGTCACAAATTCGTCTCAATTTGACAGTGTCGTGTCCTCTCCATCGACCCGGTTCGACGACAACATCCATCCATCAAAAATTAACAAAAAGAAATCACTGCGCATTTCGTCGCTGATAATCGATCCGGGCGGTAGAGAAACAAAAAAGGCACAACGAAAAAACAAGTTGAGGAAAATTCGATTTTGGGTTTGATTTTGTTATTGATGAAAGAAACCCCGGAATAAATCTTGGTCTAAATGAATTACTTAGATACATATAACAAAAGGGTGGGCTGGGGGGGGGGGGGGGGGACGACAAACTCGGTCGGGTACTTTTTTGTTTGGGTGAATCAGGACCGAAGATGGAATTGTCCCTGGCTGAGAACGAAGGAAGGGGGGGGGGGAATGAATATGGTTTAATTAGATTTGCTTTCCCATTTCACCCTCGGCTCCTATATACTGCTACTCACTCACTCTGTCTGCTGGCGCATTACGACAGTCCCTCCTCCTCCCACCCCCCGTTCTATATAGCGATGGCGTTCATTTTCAGGGTGCAGTGCCACCAATCTGTGCTGCTGCTGCTGCTGCTGCTGGATATGTGCGGGTGTATGCTGCCGTGGTACTCTGTTTAATTTGACACTTTTCCGCCTCCGAGCGCGCCACACGTCGCCCCGACAATTTTTTGACGAGACGCAATGACGCAAATAGAGACTTGCCGGCGATGCCCGAAATTCAATCTCGTTTCGACGACGACGACGACGACGTCAAAAAGGCCAGGATATAATTTTGCCTCGGGGGTGCGTGTAATGAACACCAGGTCCGCTTGTCAAAAATACAAAGAAAAAACAATTGCTTGGACGTCAGCAGCGTCTATCTCCTATGTATAATCCTCTTTTGTTTATTATTTTTCAAAAGCCAAAAGAGACCCTGATTGAAATTGAATCTCCCGCCTCTCTCCCCTTCATTTTAGAAATTCATCAATTTCTATCAAGTGTCGAATTACCCCCCAAAAAAAGACTTTTTTGTTGTCCCAACGATGAATTCAAACAGGCGCTAATGATCTTTCTTCAATGTGGACTTAACATAATGAGTTAGCTCATACTGGTAATCACCGTTCATTAAGTGGCTGGCGGGAATTTCAAAAAAATAAATAAATAAATAAACAAACTTTCTAATAGGACATCGTCAACTCGACTTTTATGTCCAACGGACGTGAATAAAGTCTCTTTCATTCCCTTTTATATCAAATACAATAATTTTGATTTTTTCTCTTACATGAGGAAGATGTAAAATGCCCATAATAGTGAAAGAAAAAGGAGCGGATGAATCTTTTTTTTTTTTTACCCAAGAAAAATATCCTTAAAAGAAAAGAATGTTAAACATTCCGTAGAAAAAGAAAAACCGCTGGAGCAAAGTTGTTTGACGAAAGGAGCCCACACACCAACATGTTATAGACTACACATCAAGCTGTCTGTTCCGTTGCTCTCAAAAACACCACACAGAAGGTTGAATAATAATATAAAAAGAAAAGAGAGTATTATTAGCGGTCGACGGATCTCGTCCAGCCAGTAAACCGTTGTCGAGTGGCAAGACATTTCCGGCAGCACTCAAACAATTCCAGATCCTGATGCTGTCCCGTCTTATTTTTTTTTTAAATTCCAAACGAACGAGAGGAACAAAAAATGTTCCAATTTGTTTTTGTTTTTTTAAAAGACTATACAGAGTCTCGATGACACATGTAAACACACGCACAAAGTTTGGACGCCCGACTCCTACCGACTGTTTACGGCTGGACGGAAAGTGATGGCTCCGAAATGTTTGAAAGTTAATAATAAAAAGGCCCAACCAACCAAGCGCGGGACGAGAGAAGAAAACAAAAACTCGAAAAAACAAGTTATGGGAGTCAACAAATAAATATCTAATATGATCCATCGGAATCTGTAGAGGACGGAAGGAAGCTGAAGCATTTTGTTTCCCCTCCGTTTCCATAGCGACCGACCCAAAAAAGTAACCGAACGGAGAGAAATGTAATACTATATACGTAGCACGATCCGGTGCGCATATAGAAAGTTGCCCCTTTTTTTTTCTTTTCTACTTTGACGGGATAAATTTGAATATAGATCGACTCTACAAAACGGAGGAGAAAGAAGGAAAAGACTTAAAGAAACGGCGTCTCTACGGGGAGGAAGAAATGCTCCCGACCGAGTCCGCTCTGCTCCGTGCCGTGTCGGGATAAAAAAGACACAGAGACACCCCCCCCCCCCCCCCCCCTCCATCGCATAGACCGCGTCCAACCATTTTCAATATCGGGCGATTTATGTGACAATAGCCTCCAGGGCGGCTATAATATATAAGAAAAGGGGCTAAAAGGCTTAAAAAAAAAGAAAACGATTTTTATGACTTTGCTAGGAGGCCAACATTCCATTTTCACGCCCCAAAAGCGTTTGGATGAAATCGAAACGGTTGAATAACGACCGCGATGTGTCCGTTTTCACTTCCAGATTTTGTTCTTCCATTTCATCTTTTTTGACGTCCGAACTCTTGCGTGTTGTCTCATCTGCGTGTGTTGTCAGTGGCAGGCAGGCAGGCGGGCGAGGATTAGATTGTTTCTGTCGTTGGTTCGTTCGTTCACTTTTCCGACTTTTTGATATTCGTTCAATAATCGATATAGCCTCCGCCACCACCACCCGCAGCCAAGGGGAAGGCATACACAACGGGAGGGGGAAACGGGAGAAAAGATTGACGAGGTCCCGTCACATAGCTTATATTGGAATTACATAGCTCTTTCTCTCTCCCGTCGTCATATCCCGCGTGAGCCGACCCAAAAAATACGTCAAGAAAAAAAAGGAAAAAAAAAGGGAGGAAATGTGTCACGTAGACAACGACGGGACCCCAAAAGGAGATGTATCGGTTGCGCATTTAATGAAAAACTGACCGCCAGCCCAGTGTGGCACGGTGGGTGAACTGGACAACCCAACAAGAAGCCACACGCCCCCCCCCCCTTTCTTTTTAGTCTCCTATCCTATACTGTCCATAGATACAAGGAGTTATTACGTGGTGTGGCGTATTAAGCTCTAGATGTGTATGGGACATCGATCGCTGGACTAGATGAAAAGAGAAGTGTCAATCCTGCGACCAGCAGCCGACAGACGAGAGTCTCTATATAGAAGTATAAATCTTAGGTTCGTAACAAGCAGACTCCCCCCTACCACTTGTATCAATAGCAATTGATTTCTGGTTGACCAAGGCCTGTCAGACTCTCATGGCAGGTCAAATCCCACCCAACAAAAAAGCCGTTTTTTCCTTTTTCTTTTCAAGGCCCGGAAAGTTATACACAGGAACACACACACGAACAAATTGATTGAATCAACTCGTCCATCTATCAAAGAGACGGGAAATTGCTTGGCCTATAGGGTCCCAGCCCAGCCCAGCCCAGTAGACAGCCCTTTTTGGTCGAACGAAATGAGAGCAAATCTCTTGATAAATATCCTCACGTCATCAGCTAAATAATTACACACATCCTACAGCCTACACACACGACAACTAATGAACCGTTTTCCTTTTTCTCCTACAGATATAAAAAAAAGAAAAGTCTCTCGCTCTCTCTGTCGTTCAGGGTTCTCGAATCGTGACAAATCGGCCGGGATTAAGGAACGTGAAAAAAAAATAGATAAAAGAAGATCGTCTATTTCCTCCCTTCTTTTTTGGATAAGTCACCCAGCTCGAGCAATGTCGTTGGCTTGTCCGTCTGTGCATTACGTCTATCTATATATATAAAAGGGGAGAAAATGATCACGTATATAGTAGATGTAGTAGTGAGTGTGTGTGCAGGGTCTCGTTCGTTTCTCTGAACGAGTCGGCCGAGCGTACGACGATGATGGATCTCTGCATCTTTGATATATTCAACGACAACTTTATATACAAGATCCCCCCCCCTCTCTCTCTGTCTCACTCACTGATGTAACTGCTTTACGAACAAACAACTGGTAAAAAGGGAGATGAGAAAATCTATGCGAGAGATGAGATCATTTTAGTGAACGCCGAATCAAGGCCCATGATGGATGTCGCAATCTGTGGAGTGAACAAAACAACAACAGCACGTGTCCATTCACCGACAACTTTAGAAACAACAAGATAAAATTGAGAGAATTGATCATCATCATCGTTTTCCCCCTTTTTTCTTTTTTAAAATCGAAAATTCAAAATCATTTCCACACAAAAAATACGTGTCCGATCTTTTTTTGTAATCTCTCAGGGATCGCCGGCTGATCCTTCCGTCTGATCCACACACCGTCCGAAAAAAAAGAAAAAGAAAAAGAGAAAAAATCTTAAGTGAAAGTGAAGACTATCCGCCGGTCCTACTATATATAAGCTGACAATCCTCCCTCGACCCCCCTCTCGTACGTAATAATAAAGAAGTAAAGGAGCGTGATGGCTATACGTGGAAGCGAAAAGAGAAAAAAAAGGAGCTTTTTGGGTGCGGATCGATCGATGAGAAACCCCCCCCCCCTCGCTCTTCTCCGTACCTCGTTTTCCTCCTTCCCCCCGCAACGAAAATCCAGTGTAACTATACAGTAGCTAGCTACAGTACTATATACAGCTGTAGATCTAACACATATAAATTGTATTGTGTATTACTGTATTCTTTAGGATATATATATATATATATAGTCCTATTTTTATTCTAGTGCAAGTATAGCCGAAGTATAGGGTCCTCTTCGGTGTAGACATTAAGAGAGAGAGAGAGAGAGCTGGGCAAAAAAAAGCTGGGCCGCCATCGATCGACTCTCGTCAACAACAAAAGAACTCGAGGGAGAGATGGAGCGAACTGCTGTACGGAGCTCTCTCGATCGGCCACTATTATCCAACCAGACGAGAGGGAACCAAGAGAAGTGAGAGAGAGAGAGAGAGAATGGAAAGGAGAACTCAAAAACGGATGAGGAAGCGAAAGAGAAACCTATAGAGATGAGTGGGAGAATAGAAGAGAGAGCAGAGCAGAGAGAGAGACTAAGCAATTCACCTCCTGCGGAGGGGCTGTCGTTTGCAAAAAAATATCAAAAGCGGAACAGGAAGATCGGATGTTGCCGACATCAGCAAACACAAAAACTTGTTTTTTTCCCCTCGACGCGATCAAAATCGTATTGCATTTGTATAGTCTATCCCCTCCAAGAAAAGATTTCATCCCTACCTAGAGGCAACATTTGCAATGCGAGTTCCCGTGGGACATGTTTTTCAATCAACTAAATGTGTATCAAATATATCACGAATGAAAATGGATTCAATTTGTCTCAACATCTTATTCTTTTTGGGGCTGAAAAATTCAAACAAACAAAACCCTCAAAAGGCCTATAAATATATTACAGTCTGGCCTCTCCTTCACAACCAATCTGAAAGGCTGAAAAGCAAAATGTTTCAACAAGTTTGAAATTTGTTATATTTATAGAAAATGAAGCACCCCAGACAAAAAGTAACCCAGACCAAAATATAGAAGATTATTGATTCACTCAAAATCTATAAGAGGTTGCTGCTGCCTATAGGCGGCGTCTGGTCTGTCTTAGGCAAGTAAAAAACAGACGCCCATCCTAGAAACACTTATGCAGGCCGACAACAACAACAACAACAACAACTAAAAATCCCGAGTTGAAGAGGCGGGCGTGTGATGTTATAAGAGAAAACACATCCTCACTCCACCTCCTCCCCTTTTTCACGATTCAATTCCCCCTGATTTCCCATCTCTCTCTGGTATTGTCTTCATCCCGTGTTGTTGCTGTTGTTGTCGGGCAATTAAGAAGAAATCAAAAAGAGGCGAAACTGATGGCCAAAGAAACGAACCAGCGGTTTGGTTTTGTTTTGTTTTGGGGGGGGTTTTCACGCGTCCCACATCTCTAAGCAAATCAACATCCCGAAAGGAGAGTTACACGAGAGTCAGAAAAAAAAAAACGTGAGTGGACATAAAAAGAAGCTAGTGCCGTCGTTACACACACAATAGACACCGCGGATATAGGAGAAAAAACAACAAAACAACCCAACAGCGTTCCGTTGCTGGCGTGCTGGATCGGGACTTTGGCGACGGGATGATAATAATAATAATGCGCGTGTGGTCTTTTTCTTTTTTGATTGTCTCTCTCACGGCCCGTGTTGTTGGACAACCAATACCGGGGCAACAACAACAACAACCGCGCGTGAGTTAAATAAGTTACAAGAAACAATTTGAAATCTCCAAACAACACGACACTTGGTTTTCTTCCCCCTCACCTTTTTGGGAGTGAAAAATTAGCCGGGCGACGATGTCGATTCCAAGTTTGTTTGTAATTAAATGAAATCACGTTAAGTTGATCACTGATTCAAACTGGAAAACCAAAATATCCACGTCAATAATTTGAAGAAGAAGAAGAAGCCCCGTCAATGTTTTCTTGGATTTTTCTACCAAACGAGGAAAAGAAAAGAGAGACAAACTGCGAGAAGCTTTTGACGTTGGTGGACTCTGCTGGGCGACTGATGAGTACACAGGGGGGGGTGGGTGAGGGATAGTCCACGTCTCCTAGGGTAACGCGGGCGCTGCACTATATCGCGCGGCGTCGTCGACGTCGCGCAGTCTCCCTCTTTCTTTTCTTTCTTCCCCCCTCGTTCTCTCTTTCTGGCCCCCAGTTTTCTTTTATCATCTCGTACCATCTCTCTCTTCTCTCTCTCCCTTGCTGTGTGTTTCATTGCAACAACAGCCTCCCCCCTTAGTTTCTCTCCAACAGGAGCGACATAATCCCCCGGTTAAATGCGTCGCACAGAGTGTAGTAGTAGAAAGAGGACACACAGACTTTATAATGGACTCGACTACTTCTCACTACAGCACAGCAGCACAAGAAATGCCAAAGACACACACACACACATACAAAAGACCAGTATAGCTCATTTGCATGCACATCCATCTGTGTATGCGTATAATCCGTGTCACGCCGGTT